>NC_136909.1:32287763-32462763 GCF_949606895.1 Notothenia rossii
GCGAGGAGCGGACAGGCTTCCGGGTCGGCGATACAGCGAGAACAAGAGAAACTCATCCTGAGCACACACAAACACTCACATTTGAAGTAAAAACAATAAGTGTGGCTTGATATTGAGTAAGAAAAAGGTTAATAACGCTGTGAGAATGGGTCTGCGGAGAGCATTTCTCCGCGATCCCAACTTAGCTGCCCCAAAAACGTTTACCCATTCAAACAGTCGTGGTAGATACCTTGTTTGTTTTAAACATCATAAATACACAAACAACAATGAATACTTACAGGTTGTGTACCCGAATCTCCCGCTGGTCCAAACAAAGTAGGAACAGCATCGTTCTTCAGTGCCCTAAGCTCAGTGGCGGCTGGTGGAAATTATTTTAGGTGGGGCTATTGTAATGGTGAATAAACCACACGGGGAACATTTTGAGAAATTACCCCTTAAATTAAATTGGCTACACTATTTCATCGTTGCTGTTGTATGATTGGTGTTTAGCTACGGTATTTAGCGTCTACAGCACCTCCGCTTTTAGTGTTGAAGTAGACCCAAACGTCGCCCGGAGGTCCCCCGGTGTTGTTGCGGGAGCGCTGCACTAGCTAAGGCTCCACTAGCTAACGCTACATTAGCAAAACAAACGCTTATTTATTTTGCAAATGGCTTCAAACACGTTCCCCTCCACTGGTTTCAACCAAGCACTAAATTAGATGTTTTCCAACCAAATACGGTTGAACTGACACTTCCCCATATTAATTTGTAAGTAGATTCAAAGATACATGACAGTGTTTTCCCTATATACAAATAGTGGCGGCGCAGCGCCACTGCTGAAATATGAGCGCCGCTGCTAGGGGGCGCCAGCCAGGTACCCAAAAAAAAAAAAAAAAACCTATTTTTTTTTTCTTTACTTTTTTCTTTCTTTCTTAAAATAATAATAAGTGGCGACCCTTTTTCATTTTTGATTGTTTGTTATGTGGATTTGTAGTATTTGTGTTACTGGCATAGGCGACACAGGCGGTTGCCTATGGCGCCAGATCTGGGGGGCGCTGCGCTGGTAGCTCTGGGAGGGGAAAAACATTTTTGACCGTTGGTGCTCATCCAAATGTTCGGCTTTGATGTAACAACATTCATAATTAAGTCAATGTAACACCCTTTTCACCCCGGTTACACGTTTAATTTGCCCTGTACGGTGGGCGCTGTAAGTGATGAAAGTGGGGGATGTTGGCTTATCAGGCGCCCGCAGCTCACAGCCAAAGTGCGAGCGTGGTAGCGAGAGAGCGAGCAAGGGAGAGGGCGCACCGGTACCGGCGCTGTTGTTATTAGAATCTGGTGCTAGCTGCGCTAACGGATATGAGAAGTAGATGTTTCTGCAGGGTGGAGAAAAGCTCTCCTGTCAGACTGAGAGGCTCAGGGAGGTAAAGGACTCTCTGAGTATTTAGATAGTTAATTTTTGTCTAAGTTATCTCAGTGGGTCTCAAACGTTTTGACCACAAATTATGTAAACACATATTTCCAAGGCACTCCTTTATAATTATTAGGATAAATAAAAACAGGTTTGAAATCACTCCAATGTATACTATAGGACAGTAATCCAAAAATATCATTTAAAGTTGGAGAGATACAAAAATAGGAATAAATAAATCAATGTTAACTAGGTAAAATACGATATGAATGAACAACAAAAATAAAATAAGCTACATTTATTTGTTATTGGCTATGGAAGGTTATTGGTTATGTTCACATACTTATTTGATTATTAAAATGTAAACCGATCTTTTTCATATGGGCGTTTTAGAGTTGTACCCCCTAGATCAGGTCTTTAGTAATTGTGTGCTCAAAGTGCACCACATTGAAGCATTTTACTGTAAAATGTTCAAAAAAATATCTTCCGGGGGGGGCATACCCCCGGACCCCCCTATTGGAAGTGACGTCCACCCCCCAATTCAAACATGTTTATACAATACTAAATACATTTCAAGCCATTTTGACGTCTATTACCTATGTCAATAAGTTTCTGTGTGTATTTGTCTTTTGTAGAAATGTTTCATTTATTCTTTACACATAAAATGTCGCCTAAAATCTCACCTAGGGCAGCAAATTGTCTAGAACCGGCCCTGGTACTAGGCCTCAAGAGCCTTTCTTGTGCTGACACATAGAAACAAATTGGCGGGGCGCACTTCACACGTGCACACACTAAAAAATTCCACGCGCTCCGCGCTCACATTGTGCTGGGCCCACGTGCCTTAGCACCGCTGCTATGACTCCATC
Source organism: Notothenia rossii (assembly GCF_949606895.1). Classification (NCBI taxonomy): domain Eukaryota; kingdom Metazoa; phylum Chordata; class Actinopteri; order Perciformes; family Nototheniidae; genus Notothenia; species Notothenia rossii. The sequence continues at coordinate 32,290,020 of NC_136909.1, forward strand.
CTAGGGGAAACACTGCATGAGTTTCCGACTGCCGCAAGCTGAAGCTTGGTTGCTAGGTTACTAGCTGGGTGTTCTCCAATAAGGGGCCGGGGGAAACAAAGTTAATGATTACTGGTTCCATGTTGATTTACTTCAATACAAATTGTTGGGGGGAACATAAAGGCTATTACCGTACTGGTTACTTTGCAGCCCGGACATTTACCCCAAAACACATTTAGACGCTATCGCAACACAGAAGTACCTTTCAAATCCGATCATTTTTAAGACCTTCTAAATCATATTTAAGACCTTTCTTATTTTTTTGGTCATATTTAAGACCTTTTTAAGGCCTTACATTCAGGTTATGAAATGTAAGACTTTTTAAGACCCCGCGGGAACCCTGAGGAGGCTAAATACGAACATTATATGCAGACACAGACGTGGTTCAGAAACACAGAAATATTAGAAAACAGACCATTAAGGCAAAACATCATTTTGACAGCATTTGATGGATGCTGTCAAAACTCAACTACAATAATGTGTGTGTGTGTGCGTGTGCGTGTGTGTGCGTGTGTGTGTGTGTGTGTGTGTGTGTGTGTGTGTGTGTGTGTGTGTGTGTGTGTGTGTGTGTGTGTGTGTGTGTGTGTGTGTGTGTGTGTGTGTGTGTGTGTGTGTGTGTGTGTGTGTGTGTGTGTGTGTGTGTGTGTGTGTGTGTGTGTGTGTGTGTGTGTTTATAGTATCTGTCCCCGGCTGTTTGAAGAGCAAGCATGGGAAACAAAAGACAGTGTTTACCTCTTTGCATCCAGCTAGTCAAACACACAGTTACAATCACACTCCCTGTGATTGACATAATTAATAGATAGTTTAGCTTCTCACCATCATTTGCTGTGGCCCACTGATGTTAACGATCGTAACTGAAAGGCTGCCTGTCAAACGTGAACATTCAGCCACGTGTCTCGCAAACTCTCGCGAGAGTTTTACACAAGACGGATCCTTTCTAGCCATAACCCTGCACCCTGATCATCAGATTTGACGACGCTGATTGGCTGAAATTATGTTTCGGAGCCATAGCTTACAGATAGCAACAGTCAGCTGCTAGTGGCTGCTGCTGCACTGGTTGAGGGCTCCTCTCTTAGCGCCCAGACGAGAGAGGGTAATGATACACGGGCAAGGCCAGGCAGGAAACATGTGACTTATCAGTAACTTTAGACATCGTAACACCATTTTAAACGAGATTTTATCGTAGATTATACATTTTACTGATACCAATTATATAATATTTACCCAGTTCATTAAAAATTCAAATTAAAAACATATGTTTTAAAAAATATATATTTAAAAAAATATATATATGCGTGGCTTTGTTTTGTGAAATGCTGGCAGAGGGTGTGGCCTCTGGGTATTCACACGTCACAGTACCCAGGAAGTAAACAATGAAAATTAGAAATCTCCAACGAGGCGTTTTGGGGCAGCATAGACTGTGTTAGAGTTTTACTCGCTACAGGGTGTACTTTGAGGGTTTTTGACTCTGCAGACCATTTACATGCATAAAAACCTTCATAAGAAACAAGGGGACGGGTAACAACCGGAAAAGCATGACATGGGCTCTTTAAGAAAGAACATGTCAAGCTACAATATGTGCTGTATCAGAAACAATGCGCGGCGTGTTGTGGGAGTAATATGGTCTGTGTTTACAATAGCAAGCATGCTAACACTCAGAGCTAACGCTGTACTGGAGAGAATATGTGTAATGTAACGTCCTTGCGATAAACCCTGCGAGAGAGAAACGTTTGAGCTCCATACTGTTTTAGAAATAAAGCTTGAAGTGGTTGGGAACACAATATGGCATTTAATCACGGCAGCGTTTAGCTGAGTTTCTCCCGGTAGAAATCTCTCTAGCAGGGGGAAGCTGCGTGACGCTACAAAGGGGCGTGGCTAGCAGCAGCCGTTCCATTTAAAGCAGAATCAGCCTTTTTGGAACAGGGCTGGAATAGAGGGGTATGAGCAGTATGAGTTATGGCTACAATGGGTGATCTGTTTGGTATTTTAGGCAAAACACTTCACAGACATGTTTTGTATAGGTAAGGCCATACAATATATTTTTCAAATATAGCATAATAGGTCCACTTTAAAGCATGTAAACAAGTCACAGTAGAGGCACAAAATACATATCATGAACCTGAAAATGAGCATGATATGTCCTCTTTAAAAATGTGAATACATTTAGAATGATAATGTTATGCTTGATGTATTTTAATTTGATAAATGTGTTTTATTTGGCTCCCTTCTATGAGGTCTGCTGGTAACAGAAATACCCTAAAAGCTTTAGGAAAACAGTGTATCACAATGATCACTTACTACTGAGATAACGCTATCAGTCACACATCATTGAGAAATGTTGAGTGCTCACAAATTAAACCACATGCACAAGAGGTACTAAACTAAAGTGTTAGCTCTGCCGCTGTAGTGCTCTTACTGTAGGTGAAACCAGTTTTTTGGCACCAACATGATGATGGCATCCTCCTTAAATGTAATGGACTACAAGTGGTTCCATTTTGAATTCTGTGCCATGCATCGCTATTTCTCTGTATTATTGATATTTTATGGGTTATTTATTTTAGGTCCTTGCCAAAAACTACATTTTATAAAACACTTTTAAGCACACCATGATAAGATATATCTTGCCTAATGCCATCTTTACTAATTAAAGCTGTAACACACCGTATTGCAATTTAATAATATACGTCCATCCATCTAGAGTACGCTGGAAAAAAGGTTTATGCAGAATATTACCTTGAAATAAAGATTCCTGCTTACTGTAATACTCCATTAAATCAGTCAGTCATTCGCTGGAGATCTTTTAATCAAATGTTTTAGTGCCGCAAGAGATTACTATAACAGTAAACTTAAAAATTCCTGTTCAACTACATTAAAATAGTATGGTACATATAGAATATTTGGCAAGTTAAACATTGAATTACTTTAAGAAGTTGCAGACACTGAAGCAAATCAAAGTTGACAGCAAGCTGAGGGCTTCTTCCCAGAACTCATCCGAGAAGGTAATCTGCAGTTATTAACCTAATCAGCTCTGATCTTGGTTGTGATAGACTCATCCGCTGGAGATAAGAAATTTTTAAAGTAGGAGATACAGCTCTTAGCTACGGTGTGGGCCTTCAAGCTCTATACACTCTTTGGGGGTTGGGTTTTGGGCAATTCTGGGGACTGGGTTCTATCAAAATGTTGAGGCTCAAAATACATTTAAAGAAAAATGAAAAACGGAGCAGTCTATACCAAAAGATACATGTATTTGTTTAAAGCTGGCAACCAGGACATTTCAAATGTTTCAACTAAAATAATCTGGGTCAACAACGCCATTTCCATCTTCTCATATTGTAAATATGTGAAGGATTTGCCAAAGAAATATAGTTATCTTGTTTGCATCCACTTCTGGAACAAGTGTTGCTGAAAGACTCAAAAAACATTTAAACGAAGAAAAATATATCAAAACCCAAAACAGGTCTGAATAAAATACTAAGGGAGCAAATGTTCAGTATGGAAGCTATAATTAAAGAATGTTCTGACATTTTACAGAGATGTCAAGCACCAAATCTGATCACCAATCTACCACAAATTAAACAGCATCACAACATTTGTTTGGGTGTTTTTCTACAAACAAAAGCTGTTATCAAATGTATTTTTTGCTTTGTCCAAATATGACATCTGCAATTTTTGAACAACTGCTGTTGGCCTCCCTAGTTAGCCTGAAGTGACCGACACACACAAGCTGTTGGAGCGGGCAGCTTCACACAATTGCACTTTGTGTAAACAGAACAAGAGGGACAGAGCTGCAATCAGAGTAAGAATAGCCTCTGTATATCACTTGTTCATCAGAGCCAAGACTTTTTCTATCACAATCGAAAATCGTTTTTCTTTGTTTAGAACAAAAGGCATTAATTCCTGCTAATTGTCTTGTGTTCCTCTGCAAACAAAGAGACATTAACCTGAGCAATGTAACAAGATTGGAAAAGAAGACATGGTATCTGCAGACATGTTCACAGAATCGTAGTAATTGTTACGGGATTCTAATGTGCGAGTGTTAGATTTATTTCTATTAAGTCCTATTACTGTAAATGAGACGGGCAAATGAAGTGGATGTAAATCTCTGACCCCAATCATGGTGAAATTAACACCTATCGGCCCTTTATATGTTATCTGAATGCATCTGAACCTATGAAAACTAATACTGGAAAGTATACCATATAGCATTTTCCATGAGCAGATATGGTACCAATAAATCCTTTTTATTACAATCATCCCAAGTTTTCTAAAATGAGCGTTCTATGTGGCAAAAAAATATCAAGCATACAATTTTTCTCGGGCCAATAACAAACTTTCTGTCAGGACCTCGACACAAACTGATGAACCCAAATGCACGACCCAGAGACAAAGTCTTGAATGTAACAAAGAGTATATTTATTGTCACAGGTCTGGTAATCCCTCTTATCAAGTAGGTAGTGGAAATAACAAAAAGCGCTCACAAGGAGGAAAAAACTAAGCGACTTTATAAAAACGTAAGCCTACAAAATAAACAAAATAACAAAACCTGACATGAGAGAAAAGCAATTCTTTCTGAGCTGAGGCTTGGCACGACCATTCGGGCAAACAAACAAGATGAACTGACACAGAACAGGGGAAGACAGGACTATTTAACCATGAGGTGAGTGGGAACAGGTGGAAACAATCAGGGGCGGGGCAGACACTGATGATGGCGGGAAAAACACACAAGGGGAGGTAAGTACAAAATAAACAGGAAATGACAGACATAATATAATTAGGGCCGGGACTCGATTAAAAAAATTAATCTAATTAATTACAGGCTTTGTAATTAATTAATCGCAATTAATCGCATTTTTAATCACATAGAAATATTTGACCTGAGAACAGTGAGAAGCAATTTTTTTCACATGGATTTTAGTATACCATTGAATAATGACTGAATACATAAGCTTAAGCAACAAAACATTGTTTATTTTTTTCAAGGTAGTACACTGGCCATAAAGTGTAGCAATAGCATATTTAGGAATATAGTACATTTCAGAGATTCAGGTAGCCTATAGGTAGGTAGACCTTCTGTAAACTATAACACTTTCTTTTTTAAGTAAAAAACAATACTTTCAAGTACATTCAGAACATTGGAAACCCTGACTATTAGAAAACATCTCCTTGTTGCTTCAGAGGCCATAACAGACTTTGTTGATTTACCAAAAGTTGATTTAAAAAATCTAATAAATTTCAGTCCAACTCTCTCAATAACCTTGGCCAAAACAATAAATAGTTCAACATAAAGTGCCAGTTGCACCAACAACATAATAAATAGTTCAACATAAAGTGTACTGTACCAATTTAAAATAAAATAAAAAAGTGCCAATGATTGACCTCAATCCCTCCTATTCTTCCAATATCCTGATGAAAAATAAAATGTCTCTGTTGCATAGGCCACTGTTTGATCAACGCGAATTGGGTGTGGGTCCTTGTAATCCGAGTCGGGCTAACGTCCACGCTAGCTTCCACGCTAGCTGCTATAGGTTTTGCATTGAGGTGATACTTGAGGCTTGATGTGCTGCGGTGATATGCAAATTCCTTTTTGCATAATTTGCAAAAAACCTTGCTCTTATCGACGCTTCCATCCGTCCGTTTTTTAAAACAAAATGTCCCATCCACGGGGCCAACCAAAGCGGTCTCATCAGCTTCTTCGTTCGACTATTGTTCACTGTGGTTTGTTGTTGTCTGAAGTCATGAACGTTAGTTGGTGGTCCAGTATAATCGGTACCCCTGAAACTCATCCAGTGAGAAACGTTCCGCGGTACAAAAATAAGTGCGATTAAAATGCGTACATTTTTGCGTAATTAATTAATCTTAATTAACGCGTTAAAGTCCCGGCCCTAAATATAATACATAAACATAACTAACACATTTGACTAGACAAACTTTTTTCTTATTTGCCGCATGCTTCATAAGGTCCTCTTACCTTATTGAAAAAAAGACATGAGGTCAAAAAATGTATCCAAATCTGGAATAAAAACAAATAACTTTTACCTAAGATGTATTATAAGTGTGGGGGAAACTTCTGTAGCAATGGAGAGTCAGGACTCAGAGAGACACGAGGAGAGCTAGAGGTTTGATGTCAAACACTGATGGTTTATTTGGAGTTTCAGCTGGAGAGTTGACAAGACAGGTGGTGTGTCACGAGTTGACACAGCGGTTGCCAAACCAATTCTGAAGAACTCTTTCTGTAGCTCGAGGTTTTAACTGGTTCGGAGTGTAATAATAAACCTTCTTCATCAGTGAGACTAAACATTATGGACCCTGAGTCTAACTAGAGCTCTCGTCCATAGAAAAGAATGTGCGCCAGGGAACCTTCGTCCCTGAACAGTACACTACCTCATGGCGGCTTGTGCTCTGTCATAGACTGGCTACAACAAAATGTTTTGCCATTTGATAGTATAAATTAACTTTTATTAATCCGTGAGGGAATTTAAGTTTTTCACTCTGTTGAATTCACGGTACACACACATAGAAATACAGATATGCACAAACACATGCATTTTATAGAGAGGTGCCAGAGCAAAGAGGTTGCCAGGCTTTCCAGCACCAGGAAGCAGTTTGGGGTTTGAGGCGGCATCTCTCCAGATACCAGTCCAGACTCTGTGTTTTTTTGGTCCGATTGGGACTTGAACCAGCCACCATTAAGTTCCCAAGCCAAGTCCCTACAGACACAGCTGCTGCCGCCCCATTTGTGCAACAGAAGAGGACTAGGTAGCTGGATCTGCAGTTCCGTAAAGCAAAAAGCAAAGAAAATGCATAATTTTATGAAGAACACATGGCAACACATTCTCACTCCCAACTCGGCCTATGTTGACGTTATGTCAGGGTCCCTGTCATCACTTTCCAACGCAAGGGGGGACCCTTTAGCGTCAAGTTTCAACTCTCAGGGAGTCCCATTGACTTAGGCATAGAGCTCCGTGAACGTTGGTAATAGACGAGTTGGGATCGCGGCAAAATGCTCGCCGCAGATCCATTCTCACAGCGTTTATCAACCTTTTTCTTACTCAATATCAAGCCACACTTATTGTTTTTACTTCTTTATTTTAATTGAATAATTTCTGACTTTTGTTGCTGTCAGTGAGGGGGAGAGTAGGGGCTCAGAAAACTGAAATCTGTATTGTTTCATAGTTTTTTCCTTCTAATTTTGCATTCTTTCCTAAACCACACACTGTTATTTACTCAACAATAAGACACAATTATCCTTGCGTTTATTTATTTGTTTGATTAATAAACACAAGTCCGTCAGGACCGAGGGTCGGAGCAGCTCATAGTAGTTGCTTTAGAGAATTTTACACCCGGAAGTAAGTATTCTCTTTCTTGTCAAACCCCGTGATTAGTCCTCAAGCTCTGTGGTTGGATGTTTGAGTGGCAGTGTGCCGAGGGTTACGCCTATGGATACTCCGAGCGTCAAACAGCACTTTGCAATGCGATGAAACCACGGTAGACTATCCAAAACTGGATTCGAATGGGTCCGTACATACTTTCCCCCTATGAAAGTATGTACTCTTAATATTTGTGTTAACAAAATTATTCACTAAAGTGCTTTAACCACTAGGCGGTTAAAGCACTTAACACAATCAAATATACTGCTGTTGCCAGTTTAGTTTATGATGGATGTATTTTGTTATCCACACATATATTGTTTTTATATTTGTAACACCAAACCGACAGAAAATATGGTCTTAACATGACCCAGTGGTCTAGTTAATAAAAAATATATTATCAAACATAATATTAAACTGAACTCTTATTTTGAAAATACAGCTTTCTGTGTTCGAATGAGCCGCTCCGACTCTCGGTCCTGACGGACTGCAAAAATCCGACATTATACAAACAAACAAATAAATAAACACAAGGATAATTGTGTCTTATTGTTGAGTAAATAACAGTGTGTGGTTTAGAAAATAATTCAAAATTGGAAGGAAAAAACGGTGAAACAATGCAGATTTCAGTATTCTGAGCCCCTACTCTCCCCATAACTGACAGCAACAAAAGCCCGACATTATTCAATTAAAATAAAGAAGAACACAATAAGTGTGGCTTGATATTGAGTAAGAAAAATGTTGATAAACGCTGTGAGAATGGATCTGCGGAGCCGCGATCCCAACTCGTCTATTACCAACGTTCAGGGAGTCTATGCAAGTCAATGGAACTCCCTGAGAGTTGAAACTTGACGCTAAAGGGTCCCCCCTTGCGTTGGAAAGTGACAACAGGGACCCTGACATAACGTCAACATAGGCCGAGTTGGGAGTGAGAATGGAGGCACAGGGTTATGATAGATTGAACGCAAAAAGTGCCAGCACGCCACTACTGGTGAAGAGGCTTAGAAAATGAGCGTGGGTATTTCTATGGCCGTGACTTGCCATTAAGAACGAAGTACAATTCACCCAATGAGCGCAAATAAATGTTGTTCATTAAACACAATGTATTGGGCTGAGATAGTTATTAATATCTTATTATTAGCTTTCAAATGAAACATGTTTGCAATGTTAATGTGAGATTTGCCGCAGTAATTGAAGGTTGAACAGGAAAGTGACAATTGGGGAAATATAATGACACACATAAAGGAAAATATGCACATCAATACCATAAGGGAGGAGAACGTTTAATTGCTTTACCATTTTTCATCAATTTTCACTCGTAGCGCACATTTTAAAAATGAAAAAATATGAGTATCTTAAACCAATGGAATATATGAATAAAAGTAATCTCATAAAAATGCCGGTAGTAATCTGATCTCTGGCTTGAATACCATGCAGATAAGAGGAGCTTCATGACAGAGAAGGATGTCAGAAGAGGAGAGAGACTGAGCGATCCGACGGATCCCTCTCAGCCTGTTGATGGGAACGGATCGAATAAATCATTTTAGGGCTTGTGTTGTTCACGAAGCCTTTTGTCAGAAGGATGCTCAGGGCAGCTAAAAAGCTAATTTTCGAGTTCTCTCAATGAGTCCTGTCCGTTCTATTCTTCCTTTAAAAAAATACGACCTTGAAGGGACGAAAAACATCCCAACTCCTCTCAGCTGAGTGCCTGACAGTGGAGCTTGTAACTCTTGGGCGGCAGCTGTCCGTCAGATATAGAGGAGTTTGACTGCAATACTACCTCATATATTTTATACTTTATGTCATCCTGGTTTATGTTTTATACTGTATGTATACAAATCATCATCCGCCATATTAACACAAAACATTTCCGCCTTTGGGTTGCCATGAGTTACACGTTTGTTTTACATCAACAGTACCAGTTAAGGCTCATTCACTTCACTGTGTTTCAGTTTCGTACATTTGACCCATGTAAACAGCTGAGGTGCCACATTTCCACCAGACTCCATAACATATTTACCATTCTGAAACTGTGCCATTATTATAAATTATATAAATTATCAGCGTACAGACGATCGTGAATTATCAACGGGGGACCTCGACGCTCGTGAACTACTGTATAGGAGGGCGGGGGAAGCAGTGTGTGGACCTGTCAGCGCAACTTACATGCCGAATTTAACAAACTACTTTAAATAATTGGTTTAAACGGCATAATAATAAGTTCTGATTCTCCAGAACACACAGATGGCCAGTCCGCCCCTGTGTAGCATATTATTTCGATGAGAGATGAGCAGATTGCCACTGGGCTTTCAACTAAAGACATAGCCAAGCAAAAACTGCGGCATTTTTACAGCTCCTTATGGGTAGGCCTACTGCAATTTGTGAAGTGCTTTCCTCCGTGGTGAAACGATCAGCACTGCACCACAGAGGAAAGCGGCAGAAAGTCGCCTGGAGTTAAAGAGAGCGGGGCTGCTGGTGCGTGCATGGCTTCCTTCTGCAGGTAACGGGGAGACGCGCCCTGGCGGCAGTCTCGTTCAGGATCCAAAAATACAATTTAAATGTTTTGCACTAACCTGATTGTAAACACATATAATAAGTCCAGGGTTGCCAAGTCTCACGCATCTGGCAAACCGGCGATCGTTTTTGGGTCATTCTACAGAAAAGGTGGAAGTACTGTCACTTACTTTTGCAGACACCAAAATACATGACGTTGATCTAATACTCACATTCATTATATGTTGAATAAATAGAGATTGTCTTTGCAATGGTACTAAATTAAAAAAAATTAAAAATTGTTTTATACATAAATTGCTATTTATTTAAAATGCCAAGTTCAAGGAACTGCCTTGTCACTTTGATCATACATGGAAGTGGAGCCTATAGTTTTCATTTAAAAAAATGTTTTTTCAATAAATAAATCTCATTCATATTTACATAACATTACATGCATTGATTATAACACTGAAATGGTAACAAAAAACGCAAATGATAAGTAATAATATCCAATAAATGTCAGTCACCCAAAATTACATCATTGGTGTTACTGCTAAACAAAACGCTTTTATTTTTGAAATAATGTACTGTCTCTGAAGTGCTTCCTGTAACAAGAGATCATTTGAGGCAGTGCAGTGGACATAAGGAAAGTCAGATACTTCTTACTTTGTTTGTTAAAGGTGTCATTTTATCTTCAAATTTTAGGTGCGTCTTTCAAGTCTCTCATTAGTGTTACTCATTGCATAGCCCTAGGGGTGAACATTTGAATGGGAAAATGTATTGTATTGAAGAGTTAAACGATTTTGATATTGACTGAAGCCACATTTGGTCTGACACATTGCAGCCATTTTGTTAAAATGGTAGTGTTTTCTCCAAATTGTCACTGGTGTTACCGTCACTGGTGTTACTCTTCTTCCTGGTAACACGTAACACCAGTCACGTTCCTATGTAAATAAGCATTGTATAATGTATACAAATAATACAAATAATAAAAATACTTTAAGCTCTACTTGTTGTGGATTCATCAAGTTAAGAGTTAGTTATTGCTATTCAACAGGTTTTAGATGTGTTTAGAAGGTATATATTTCAGCAGATTTGTATCACCCAGATTCCACCTTTTCTGTAGAATTTATTTTTTGGTTGGTTATTTACGATGTTGAGTTGACAGCTTCTCAAGCTGTCGATCCGCCCCCACCACTCTTAACAACATGGGCGTCACAGCCATTATATGAGGGTGGGACAAGTCCCCCCCACCTTTTAAAATGATTAGTTTAGACCCCCCACTTTTACCATGTGGAAAGTCCGTGCATCTGTCTATCCACTCTCCGCTCTTTGTAGAACACTGTGTCAGTGCTTCATTATCAAATCCATTCCACTTGCTTATTGTGAGAATGCCCACATAAATGAAACTCCGTACCATGTTTTCACTGCTACTTTGTACCAAAGCAGATTCTCAGAGCCATACACATGAACCGTACACATGCTGCGTTTTTTGCGTAGCTGTGTCTTGTTGTAAGCCCTGTGGCGATCTGTTCTGTTCATCTGTCATATCATACAATAAAGCCATCGAAAATAATATGATACAGCATTAAAAGTTATTCTGGGTCTTTGTGTGTCATAGCTCGGCTGTGTGTGTGGCACGACGAGCGCATTTTGTGTGAGCGAGAGAGTGAACGAGAGAGAGGTACATAAGGAGTTGTTTCTACAACAAGGAGGAGGAGAGCTCTCTCCTGTCTGACAAATCTTATAACGTCAGCTCAGGGAGGTAAAGTGCCTCTGAGTGTTTAGATCGTTGACTTTAGTCTAAGTTATCTCATGTAAACAAGTATTTCCAAGGCACACCTTTTGATATGATCATTATAAAAGAACAAGAGAATAACAGGTATGAAATAATTCCAATTCCTAGGACAGTAAAACAAAAATACAGTTTAAAAGGGGAGTGATTACTAAAATATGCATAAAGAAAAAGTAAGTCTGTTTTAAACAGTACTGTTTCACATGGGTGTTATTGAGAGATGTATCCATAGATTTAGCCCCTAACTTTGCTCTCAAAGTGCACCAGATAGATCCATTTAACTTCAACATTTAAAAGAAATCTTCCCGGGGGAGCATTCCCCCGGACCCCCCAAGAAGAGGTTAGATCCGCCACCTGCCCACACCCCCCGTCAAATTGTCCCACCCACATTGAGGATGCTTCCTACACCCATACGTTAACAGACAGCAGAGCAGTGGGAGCCGGTTGGTCAATCCCCGACCCGCATTGCGCATGCACAGATCTAAGATCTAAGATCCAGTAGAAATGATAACAAAGTTAAAGTCTGCTGCTTATTGTACTACTCGGCCAAAATAGGGTCAAAGAGTATATGAATAAGGGGGTTGTCGACCCTCCGCTTCGCGTCGGGCCGAACCACGGCCCTTAGCTGTGATATAATGAGCATATACCACGGCCTGTCGTGAGCTATTGCTTAAATATCCTATATATATGCTAAGGTCCCGCTGCTGACACGATAGCAGTCCTTTAGTGCGCATATGTGTAATTAAACCCAAGATATCAAAATCTTGCTCCAGCCAGGTACCCAAAGTTGGCAACCCTGATAAGTCATGATGTTGCCATTATAATCTGCACCAAAAACAGATCACAAATGTAATATACAACCCGCTTAGGAGTGCAGCTCATTTTCCATTCTATGTGCGTCAGATTCATGCCTGTTACACCTAAATGTTCAGCTCACTTTACCTCACACACAATTTTCCTCTTCTCTGCGTTTCAGTTCCGTACATTTGACCCATGTAAACAGCTGTGGTGCAGTCATCCAGACAATCCGTACTTCTGCAAAACCAAGAAGGGTCCGCCTCTCGATGGGACAGAGTGTGCTCCTGGAAAAGTAAGTATGTCTATTATATGCAGTACTACATGGCCACTGGTTTGGAGAGCCGAGAAAAAGGTGTCTGGACGTAGAGAAAAGACTAGAATGGCAATCAGAGAACGCGCGCCCAATGTCAATGGTGAATTCAAATACTTTTTGAATAGTCCTATCCCAAGGTGAAATTTTGTTTTCCTATCTCCTTTGTATTCATGAGCTTTATGTCATAATGTGGAAACAAGGACACTACTGATAAGACGTGTTAGATGTGATTGCTCAGAGAATTTAAATAAAGCACATATTGTGCACTGAATTTGACTTTTAACCAATTTACTGATATTTTGCAGAATTTAGTTCCTGTTGGAGTTTGAAAATTGTTAAAATATGTTTTTTGAAATAATCCAGTGTTTTAGATATACATTTTTTTTAAATATACAAAAACACTCTGAACAAGTTGTTTAATTGTATTATATATTCCCCATAGTCTTAAACAAATAACTCAATACCAAAATCACCAAAATAGATCCAGTGGTTATAAATTCTGTCGTAAAATACTGTTTCCTCGGCTGGAAATGGCGGCCATTTTGGAAACGTATTTTTAAAATAAATGACCCCAAAGGGATGAATTTTGGTGCTTGTTTCCACTGTTCCACAAGATTGTTATAGCTATCTGCAGGACTATTGTAATAATAATAATTATAATAATTATAATAATTATAATAATAATAATAATACATTATACTTGTATAGCGCTTTTCTAGAAACTCAAAGACGCTTTGACAGAGAATACAAATCATTTAAAAAAAACAACAGAGAAAAATACAAAAACAGATAAAAAAACTGAAAATAGGGGGGGGGTGGTCAATGGTTGAATGCAGTGTTGAACAGGTGGGTTTTGAGTGATTTTTTGAATGCGGTGAGGGAGGAAGAATCTTTGATGGATTAGATAATGATTACACAATAGCCGCAATCATACAGCAGTTCTCATTCATAACACTCCGTTCGATGTCTCACTATGGGATGCGCCTCAACGCGTATGCAAACAGAAGCATCAATCTCATTACGCCAATCCTGATTGGCTGGTGATCTTGACGTCTACGTCAGGGAAACCACCCATCCTTTAAGTAGCTTGCGCTACGTCGCAGCGTCATTCAAACACCTCTTCTCGCTTCAGAGCACATCTCGAATATCAGTAGCCGGGCTAGCTTAACGGTCCACAGACTGAACCCAAGCTAACATTCGGTCGACGGGCGCTTGCCGGTTACTTTTTTGCTTTGCAGAAGAATTGAACAAATATTAACACACCAGTTAATATTGTAATCTGCCCCGCCGTTTTTTCTTTCGAAATAACGGTAAGGTTTGATTTTTTTCTTCAAACAGTAACATACCTGTTGCTGGTTTATCCCTCCGCGCCAACCCCACGGCGAGCGAGGACGGACTCTTCTCTCCCTCACACCAGAGGAGACGGAGATAAGAAAGATATTAACACACCAGTTAATATTTTTTAAAGAAAAATCTACCCCGTCGTTTTTTCCTTTCGGAATAATGATAAGGTTGGATTTTTTTTCGGTAACATACCTGTTACTAGCTTGTCCCTCCGCACCGACACCCCGGCAAACAAGGATGGACCCTTCTCTCCCTCACACCAGAGGAATCGGAGGCTCGGCTCTGCGGCTGCGGGTTTAAGTTAAGATCTCTGGCACGGACTCACACCAGGTCTGCTCGTCCTGCCTTGGGCTGGAACACGCCCAGGAAGCTATCAATACCCCCGGTTCGTGCGGGCATTGTGCCCGCTTCACCATCAAGAGCCTCCGCCGACGGCTAGCGCGCCAAGCTAGCCTGTCGGGACAGGACCCCTTCGTGTCCGTTGATTCACCGGCCGGCAATCGGGACATGATGGCGACCGCCGTGGAGATTGAGCCCCGTGCTGTGTCAGGCTGGGGCTCAACAACGGCGGTAGCCGTGGAATCGGAGCCCCGCGCTGTGTCAAGCTGGGGCTCCCAACTGGACCTCACCGTGGTTCCACCCGCGGAGGATGTCCTAGAGCTGGATTATATGGAGGAGGACGAAGAGTATACCTCTGAGTTCCTCTTATCCGACTCGGATGAGCACAAAGAGGACATCTTCGTTTCATCTGCCCAGGCTGCCAAGCCGGAGGCGATGTCCGCTCCCCCGGGCGAAAGCACACCAGCTTCGCCCTGCCTCATTATGGACTTGCAGGCCGTGTGCCAACAAGCTGCGTCCAGGCTGGACATCCCCTGACCTGAAGTGGCCAAGGAGACCTCCAGATCTCGCTATGAGGGGAATAACTTGCCCCAAGCAGCAAGGATGA
Organism: Notothenia rossii; assembly: GCF_949606895.1. NCBI lineage: Eukaryota > Metazoa > Chordata > Actinopteri > Perciformes > Nototheniidae > Notothenia > Notothenia rossii. The sequence goes on from NC_136909.1 coordinate 32,305,115, forward strand.
AGAGGCAGCTTCTCCCAGTCTTTCCAGAGATGCTGGACGAGGTGTCGGTCTCGTGAAAAGACCGCCCTTTCAGCAACAAGGCCCCAATCCAGGGCGCCTCCTCTTTGGACTGTGACGGCATGGAGAAGCTCGACCTGCTCCGCATGCCGCCCATGGAGCCACTGGTGGCAGCCCACCTCCAACCGCGGCTGGCTTCGGCACCGAGCAGGAACCCCACGCTACCGGCAAAGGCAGACCGCTTCCAGTCAGCAATGACCGAACGGGCCTATAAAGCCGCAGCTTTGTCTGCCAGGGTGCTCAACGTCTCCTCGCTGCTGACCGCCTACCAGGCGGAGCTCTGCGAGGACATGACGAACAAACCTGAGCCTGCCGTGTGGGATGAAATCGCAGCCGTGTGCAGTCCAAGCCACGGGCAAAGCACTGGGGATAATGGTGGTACAGAAGAGAGCCAGGTGGCTTAACCTGATGAACCTTCCAGACCGGAAAAAAGAGGACCTCTTGGACATGCGTATTGTTCCCGAGGGCATATTTTGCTCCGCTCTAGCTTCGAGGCAGCAGCGGTGTGAATCCAAAAAGAAGGAGGATGAGGCTCTCCAGCTTTGTCTTCCCCGAAGGGTCCAGCCGCCGCCTTCAACGGCCCCGTGGCAGTCCTTCGCTCAGGCTGCTTCACGTCCTGCCCGTTTCAAGATCCCGAAACAGCAGAGGCCACAGCCCGCCCCGAGTCTCCAGCCCAGACACGAGGCGAGGACGAGCTGGCCAAAAAAAGTCTCCGGTTCCGGCAGCAGCCGCTCAGGCACAGCCGGTCCAGACTTTCAGCCACCAGGAGAGGAAGAAGAAAAGGGCGGCCTGACAGCCTCCTCTCCTCGATAAAAGAGCTGGAAGTTCCCTGTTCTCCAGCTCCAGAACATGTTTCAGTGTTAGATGCTCATGTGTTTCCGGGGTGCAACCATGCCCCCATCTTCCCGCCGCCTCGAGTGATGTCAGAACGTCATCCTCAAGTTCGCGCCATGAGGGAAATGGACTTAACATCAAAGACAGCAAGCTCCGCTAAACAATGCATGTCAGTGGCAAGTATCAGCCTAACAATGACATATGATTGTTGAAAACAATGGGCTACCACTCTTTTTGGAACCTTTTTCACCAGATGATGTAACATTGCTGCAGGGTTTCTCTTTCAGTTCACTCAAATTCACACAATTGGCAAGAGGATGCTAACATTCAGCCACAAATGGATTCACAAAACTCACATTACCCAAGACAAAATGAAAACAAAAGGTTTTGTTTTTTTATTGGGATACATGCTCACGATGCTCAATGAACACATCAGACATTACTTCCACTTCAGCTGGCTCTGCAAACTAACACATTAATTTTGGAATCAAGCCCCTGACAGGATATCCCTGCTAACGAGCCCGCAGCGTCCCCCTTTCTGACCCTCTGTGTCAGTGACTGCTCTTCCCGTCATCAAGACACCCATCCAAATCCACAGACAACACTAAAAAACAAGAAACACAATACCCATCGCATAATGGTAGACCTTTTTGTAATGCAAATAATTTAACATCAGCACTAAGCAACACACTGGCAGCTTTCATGACTCCATTAAATCAGCCTGTGAACGAATCCCAGCTTAAAAAAGATGTATGTCTTTGTGCCAAAAACACTCCAACCCTACACCAGCAGCTATCATCATTTAACACTTATTCCATAATACACAATCCCTATCTTTTTAACATAATGAAATTACTTTCCTGTGATTCAGCACTTGTTAATGTAGCAACTATCTACTATTTATTCTCATTATTATTATCTTAATAATGATTGGGGACTTTTTCGTGATTGGTCCTTTTTTAATTTAGTTTTAATTTTCCCCTTTCAATACATTTCACCATTTTTACTTTTAGGGTTATTTATTTTAGTATTATGTAATTGTTCTGACATTCTCATGAATGATTACATGGATATACAGTCATGCCTAAAGGTAACAGCACTCACAACTTGACACCATATACCTTAACACACCAATCCCCTATCAAGTACACAAATGTTGCATATTGTGGTTTGCTTTAGCATTACACTTGTTGATGTAGCAAGTACCTAGTATTTGTTATTATTCTTAATACTACTATTTGTGTTATTGGTCATGTCTTTTTTTCACAAAATGTTATATTTATTTATTTAACTAACCATCATTAATTAAATGGTTATATATGTTGCTCTTTTGCTCTGTAATGATTGTTGCCTTTATTATTTGTATTGATTTATTTGATAAATACTCATACCTTAACCTGTGAGCACCCACCTCATTACCTATTATATATTCCCATGACACATCAATCCTCTAGCAATTACAAAGATGTCACAAAATACATTATTTTGCATAAATTCTGCTCTAAATAGATGTTATTTGAGTATTTTATGTTTCCCTGTCTCCTGTCATCCTCTGCAGTGGTGCTACAAAGGTCACTGCATGTGGAAGAATCCTAATCAGATCAAGCAAGATGGCGCCTGGGGCTCCTGGAGCAAGTATGGCTCCTGCTCCCGCTCTTGTGGTACTGGAGTTCGCTTCCGGACGCGTCAGTGCACCAGCCCAGCGTGAGTGACAGGCATTATTACAAAATGTTGACCTAAAGGAGGAGGTTGATCCTAGTTGGCAGGTATTGTTGGATAATTTAAGTGGGTAGATGTCCTTTTTTGTAACCTTAAATGTACCCTGCCTACTGAGCTACAGGGAGTGTGGGTATTATTCAGGCTATCCTAACCAGAAAAAGGACAGCATTGATTCGTCAAACACCTCAAACTACGCATATTCTCTCTAGTTGATTTTTATGTATTTTATGCAAAATGTCAAAGGAAGAGAAATCGGGCCCAATGTTGGTTTTAAAGTCCACATCACATCTAGTGATACTAGTCCCCTGTGTTTTATTCTCACCATGACAGTTTCTTTAACTTGACTCGTGGCTACGATAACCAAGGAGTTTTAGTCTCCTTATATTAAAGGAATCGTTTGACATCTTTTTTTGAAAATAGAATTATTGACTTTCTTGCAGAGTGATTAACACTTCTGTTACAACCTTGTACAGTATGGGCATATAATAAATCACACCTTCATGAAGGAGACCTAAAGCTAGACACTACTCATTAACTCAACGAGAAATTGCTCCTGTTCACTGATCAAACCTTAAGTCTTTAAAGTATAATGTGCACACTATTCTGTTGTAATTGCTTAACAGCTTTAGAAAGGCAAACTTTTATTGTCAGATGTAATTGTTCTTTGTAGGCTTGGCAGTCAATCATTATTAATGACGTATATAAATAACACTGGGGTTAAAATAAACAATGTAAGCCAGTTCTAGAAAAAGGCAGCAGGTGAACTTGAGCTTGTAATCAAACAGGTGGGAAAACACACACGGGGTGGAAAACTCCATTCAAAACAAAATAGGAAACTCTACATTACAGGTGCAATGTTAAACGTAATGCCAATCTTTTATGCATGTTTTCTCATCACACATTAACCATAACATGATTTCTATATTGTGTGGGAAACAGTCATTTGACAGGTTGTGTCTATGTGTAATACATTTGAAATATGTGTATAACAGTGACGAACCGTGTCTATCACAACTGGACCTTCTGTAGACAAACACACCCCCCACCGCCCCCCCGGCATTATAGTGTCTGTCTTTTCACTGAATTGTCGTCTCGAAAAGGGTACTCACAACAATTCCGCAACAACTTCATCTTCACCTTTTGCACTTGCCATTTCAACGCTAAAAAGAATAAAACGGCATGAATCGTTTCGTCGCATTCATCTAGATCCTCTGTCTCGAGCCAGTTAACTAGCGGGCCTTCTAGAATACCCTGGAACCGAGGGAAACTCTGAAAGAATACGCCCATTGGCTACAAATCAATATATGATTGGTTGATCAAACTGTCAGCCCAAATGTACGCTCTCATTCAGTGCAACGGCCAGGGCATTCTATCAAGGATGTAGAATACCTTGGTTGAAGGATATTCTACCCAGAGACCCAGAACAAGATCTGATTGGTTGCTTTCTTTTTTAACACAAAACCACTGAAATACGTAGTGCATGGTCCGAGAAGGACAAACAAATCAACGTAACACTGTAATATTACAGATCAACAACACAGATACGATTCTCATTTATTTTATATACATTTTATTTATATAATTAAATTTGTTTTATCTGAGTGTTCCAGGGTATTCTCTGAATACCTTGGAGGCCCTGACGGTTCGCCACTGGTGTATAATAAGGTTGCGATACAGGTGTAAAAAAAGGTGTAACATGGGTGAAACACGGGTGGGATAATGGTTTAATAGGGTGTAATATTGGTGTATCAATGTTTAATATGGGTGACGTAATATGAGTGTAATTTAGAACAAAGTAATCAATACATTTGTCATAATATCTATATGTGATTGTCCATTTTAGGGTTAAGCAGGATTTGTTTTCACATTGTGGTCTCAAAGTACTGCTTACTATTCCCCCCCCGCAGGCCCTCCAACGGCGGCCAGGACTGCCCAGGAGTGAACTTCGAGTATCAGCTCTGCAACTCTGACGACTGCCCAAAGCACTTCGAGGATTTCAGAGCTCAGCAGTGCCAGCTCCGCAACTCCCACTTTGAATTCCAAAATGCCAAACACCATTGGCTGCCCTACGAACATCCTGACAGTAAGCCAGAAACATTTCAAAAAATAATTTTGTTTTAACGGGAGACTTCTCAAGGTTTTTCTATGCCAAGAAAGATCAAAGAAAGTCCACAAGGGAAGGGAATCTGCATTCTGACAGCAAGAACTGAAAGAAACATATTGTACATTCGAAACATTTCCCAGCCGTTTAAGGGACATTATCAAACAGACCAGACCCTTTTCTGAACTTTTTTAACTGTTTTTTGTATTATCTTTCTTCCATTGTTTTATATGTCGTCATTTTCCTATAACTATGCCAGCATGCAGCGTTTAAAGCCATCCACGCTCAAAATTGCCCTTTTTTGTAAAGATGATGGGTGTTTATAGTGCATATATAAAACGTTCATCTTTTTAAAATTTCTATATCAGAATTTGCTTTTTCTGGCTTCGCTCCATGGAGCAGTTTCCAACCTCCTGTACTTAAATTGTTTTGTGTTCCCCCAGTCAGTCATGTGGAAAACAGGTAAGAAAACCCTATGAAGGCTGCCAGAATGTAAAGTGGGAGCACGTTGTTCTATGGAAGCTAACGAGCTATCCTGCAGAGTCGAGAGTATTTTTACACTTAGAACCAGGTATTACGTTCAATAGAAAATCAAAGGCCTTTTGTACAAGATTATATGTATTAGTGTCAAGTGCGGTTATTCTGGCCTTTGCCCTAAGGGTAATTTACTTTACTTTCATAACAAACCATAAATGAATTGGGGATACTTTTTTAACCATACAGCTAACAGTATATGCATTTATTTTGTTTATTTTGAAAGGTAAAAAGGCTAGGAATAGGAAACTATTTATATTTCCAATCCAGAGAAAATGGAGACGTAATGAAGGAAAAGGGGCTTTTATTTTGTTGTATGTCTAATATTGTTCAATATCACCATTATAGCAAAAATAAAATGGATCAGGATAATACTTGGTGTCTTCTGCTCCTGCTCTGCACTACAACTCGGAATCTAAATTCAATAAAAGTACATAAACACCTGATACAATTTGGAAAAGGGGCCCTATAATGCTGTTGGCGTTTTCTTTTTCCTGTAGTGTCTTGTATAGGTTTGTGTGCAAACACCACCCCAGTGCTTTTAAAAAGACTCAAAGACAGAATATCCTTACAGATACATATTCAAATTCATAAATACATTATAAATATAAGACCTAAGTCATAAGATACACGAAATGAATTGCACATTAAAAGCAGCTCTGACGAGGTGAGTGTTGATTAAAGGTAGGGTAGGTAATTTTGGAGAAACCAGCTCGAGTGCGCTAGAATTTGAAAATACACAGCCGGAAGAAATCTGCCACTTCCTTACAGAGCCCCTCCTCCAACACACGCGAACGTGCACATGACCAATGAGGGCAAGTAAGTTTGTGCACAGATGGAAGGCTGACAGGCAGGTAGGCCATCCAGTTATTTTAGCCGGGCCGGCTGTCAGCTTCCACAGATGACATTTTTTAATGGATTTTTTGTCAAAGCACTTAAGATATTCATTGCTATCGGGATGTTAAGAGCATTCCATGGAATATAACAACAAGTGTATCTCGAGCCGGTTTCTCAAACTTACATACCCCACCTTTAACGTTTTAAAATGAGGACAAATGGTGGAGTTTCTGCAGATCAGTGGTGATGTGGTCATGGGAGTGGGAGTGAGTTCTGAGTATACCTCAGTTTAATTAGGTTAGTTTTGTTGGTCTATATTTTTAAGGTGGTTTTGGTGATGTGGTTGATATGGTTTTCAAAAGTCGGGTTGCTGTTGAAAATGACTCCAGGGTTGCGGATGTGTATGGAGGGAGAAAGAGTGGAGTCCTCATTGGTGAAGCAGAAGTTATTATTGGTTCTGTTGAGGGATTGGGGACCAATGATGAGCATGCCAAATGTCTTACAGTTGAGTTTGAGGTAGTAGCATTGCATCCAGGATTTTGCTTCAATCGGGCAGTTGGTCAGGGTAGAGAGAGTTTCAATGGTGATGGATTTACAAAACTCCTATTGTGTTCAAAGGTTGAAGGGGCTTTATTGTCATATCCACAGCTACAGTGTAGATACAGTATGAAATTAAAACACTTAAGTCAGAGGCTCCTCCATCAATGCAACACAAACATAAATACGACATAAAACTAAACCAGAGTAGGAATAAAATATTGCAAGAGACTGTTTCAAGACTTAGAGTAAACTATATGCAAGTAAAATAGATTAAGATAGAAAAAGAAGATGAAATGCTGTACAGTGAAATTAAATATTGCTTATTGTAATAATGGATAAATATATGAGATGCAAACAGATGAATGGTGTGAAGTTGTGAAGGCACAGAGCTCAGGAGTTGATTTATTTATAGCGGTTTGTTTTTCTTTTTGTGAAACTCCCATTGTGTTTTAGAAGTTCAGCAACTGAGAGAGCAATGCCTGTGATTAATCACCACAACCTTTGAAGATTTGTTTTTACTCTAGCCAAGTTAGAGCGCATATCCCGCTGTGTAGAGGTTACATACTGTAGAGGAAGTTTTGCATATAATATACCACATCTCATTGGCCATTATTGCTCTGAGAGGATGCCTGTCGATGCCTGTCAGAATTGACATGTTGGTGGGTGGAAATGGCAAGATAGTTGTAATCTCCGCAGCAAAAGCAATGGGACATTGTGTCAGTTCTTCGGCAAGATAATAAAGAATGTAGGTCAATCCAGCCACTTGAAAAACAAGCTATTAACTGGTACTATCCAACATAAAGAGATGTATGTTTAATGAGCTTCATGTTTCCCTTTTACCCTTTGAAGGTCTGGATCTAATTGTGCATATTTTATGTTTTTAAGTGTTTAGACATTATGTAAATACAACACATTCATCTTTGAAAGTCTTTTAAAATATCAATCTTTCTCTAAGTTGGATTTTGCTTTCCACAACATTTGTATAATGTGTTTTCCTGTAGCTAACAAGAGATGCCATCTGTACTGCCAGTCAAAGGAGACATCAGACGTGGCCTACATGAAGCTGCTGGTGCATGATGGGACACGATGCTCTTACAAAGACGCCTACAGCATCTGCGTACGGGGAGAATGTGTGGTAAGCATGTGGTTAAACTACATGATGTTGACATTGTAAAAGTTGTATTTTAAATCTATAAAAATGTAGACAAAGTGTGATGTTGGAAAACCGATCAGTAACAGGTTTAACTTTGCACATGCTGCGTAGAACCAGGAGTCTAAAATCTGACATTTCCCTCCTCACTGAAATTAATCATACACATACGAAGTATACATACGAAGATACAAGTCTTGGTCACAGAAATATGTATGTCACAGCAACAAGAATTTGGCAACTAATAGTCATAAAACCACAAATGCTTACTAATTATTGCTTGGTAAAACTGTGTTTGATAACACATTTGGAGAAAATTAGATGCACTTTGTAGGAGCAGTGAACCATTTAGAGGGGCCCGATTGTGCTTTTGGGGATTTTCTCTTTCCTGTTGTCTTATATACAGTATGTGATGGATGTAAATGGTCTGCGAAGGCTTTAATACCAAGTTTCCCCCCGAGGAACACTGAAGCTTGTAAACAAGTCACAGTAGAGGCACAAAAAAACAATATGAACCTGAAAAACAAGCATAATAGGGCCCTGCCTTGCCCCTGTGTCTGCCTTGCATCTCATGGAAAAAGAGTTGTGAGTAATTATACAAATATATTACATTTAGTTAAAGTAACGATACAACTGTGTAGACGTACACGTACAGGTGATGCAATGCAATTGTATATAAGAAAAGTACGAAATGATATACCAAGAGTGTAAAAAGGAAAAGTCCTCATTATGTATAATGACACTTTTTTAATTATTTTTGTTATTTTATAATTGTAAAATAATTGATGCAATTTGTGTTTCTATAACTTTAAAATTGCAGATGGTAAAGGTCCATCTGCTGTTGCCTCAATTACTTTATATATTGCTGGTTCGCTTAATCTTTATTAATGCATCAGAATTGATTTAATTATTTATATTTGTATTAATAATCAGACCATGCAAAGTTTATAAAGCTATCAGATACATGTGTCGAGGTAAAAGCAAATCTTCCGCAGTAATGTATTTAATTATAAGTACAGTATGAAGTTGCATAATATAGAAATACATAAGTAGAGTTCTTTAAAATGGTTATTAAGTATAGTACTTGAGTAAATGTTCAAAGTTACTTTCCACCAAAAAGAGTATGCTTTGGAATGCTCTTCTGGATCTGTATAACATATGTATTCAAAACAAAATCAGATTTACACAACTCTGTCTCCTTTTAGCACTGATAGTCTCATTACGAAGCCTTGTTGTAAAACCACTTTGTATATTTAACAAGTCCAAAAAGAATCTCAACTCATCTGTCTGGTTATGTTCGTGGTCTGCAGAATGTCGGCTGCGACAGAGAGATTGGCTCCACCAAAGTTGAAGACAAATGTGGTGTTTGTGGTGGGGACAACTCCCACTGCCGCACCGTGAAAGGATCCTTCACCCGAACACCAAAGAAACCTGGTAAGAAAACATGAAACCAGTACACATGTCTGTGAGTGGAGTGCAGCTTTGTCCATGCTGCACTTTAGTAATCTTTTTTCATTGGCACTCTTGTTTTACTCCTTTTAACATGTGAAACCTAATCCCACAAACAGAGTATGATTTCTGAATCAAAATCAATGTTTTTTTCAACATGTGAAATAAGATCTGTGGTTAACACAAGTTTGGGAGATTTCCACTTTTTGTTCTGCGACATAAAGTCCGTAAGTAAATACCACACTGGTGAGTGTTCAAATCTTCCATGACAAAAATGGCGTTTGCAAAAAAGTGGCTGATTGAGTACTAAAGTACTAAATTACTAAATACTAAACGTCATCACACCGAACATTAGCCGGCTTTAGCTTAGCGGTAGTGATGCACAGCCATGGAATCGTGATGTCGTTTGTGTCAAGCCAAACATTAGCTTTTTACTACTGCCAATTGCATTTACGCTAAACACCATAAAGATGTTGAAATGCACGGACTATCCTGCTCAACAAAATGTGTAAGTATCATAAACGTGTGTTTGCCATAGATCTTGATTTCTGCAATACTCCTAAAACAAAAGGAAAATGACCATTCCTTTTTGTCAAATGAGCCCTTGTAATCACTGCACGACACTATGGGGTCCACATTCTACAGATCTCTATGTCATTTATCTTTGTTAATGTGCAGAATATTGCATTCAAAGCTAATAGATACATCTACAGGGAGCGGTAAAAGCCACAGTATCTATCAGCTGTCACATTTGTTTTTGTTTTAGATTAAGAACCGTATTAATTAGCAGAAAGATAATTATGCCACTTTTTATTCATTTCACATATTAGTTTCTCTTTTTTTTTTCTCTTCGTACAAACTTCTTCAATTGAGGCTGCTGCCTTTAGGTTATCTCCCCTCTGCAGCCACACAGGGCGCTCACACACACACACACACACACACACACACACACACACACACACACACACACACACACACACACACACACACACACACACACACACACTCACACTCACACTCACACTCACACACACACACACACACACACTCACACTCACACTCACACTCACACTCACACATGGGTGTTTTGTCTGTAACAAAACTTACTTTGCATTGCGAAGCTAAATGAGTGTGAGTAAGTGATTCATTTTCTTTGTGAACAATGTGTTTTCACATTAACCTCGAGCATGAGAAAATAACAAACGACCCGTGCATTTAATTTAACGTTTTCATGATGCCTTCTAGTAACCACCTCTGATGCCAGCCTCATCTGTCATCACTATATTACCATTACACCATTATCCATGTGACGTGATGTCATGAAGTCAATCAAATGAAAATTGACGTTGTGAGGGATTTGACGTGACGGCTTCATTAAACCGTTTCAGAATTGTTGAAACTGTTATCAATCCATTTCATAATTTGTTTCTTAACATCACTCTCTCTTTTAACCCCTCACCTTTTTTAACAGGGAAACACTTAAGCAAGAGAGCCCAAAAAGAAAGCCCTTTGTTGGAAAACACAATATGCAAGTATCCAGTGTTACTGAATACTCCATTACTGCTGTCCTATAGCATTTACTGTGCAGCTTGTAGAGCAGATGGATGCCTAACACTGTAGTGACTTAGAGACAAGAGTGATGTCATCTGCTGTTTCTTCTGTTCCTTGTTACTAATCAAGCGTCTGTTTAGGTCTGACTGTGGGAACTGTGGCAGGTTCACTATCCAGAGATGTTGTTTTGTATGTATTATCATTTAATGTAAATTGCTTCAACAGCCTAACAAACTAACTTTAGAGGTCTTTGTGCAGACAAAAAAAAGTCATCAAACAAACTGACAGACTTTTGGAGGTAATCTGGGATGTTGTTGGCTATTTAAAAGTTGATTGATTGAGCCTCAACTGGCATGCTGATGCTCCATTCAACCCCACACATCCAAAGTGGTATTTTTTAGAAAGCCCGCTTGTGTGCAGTTTTTCCAATCAGTCCACAAAAAGCCATGTGATCAAACTGTGATTTCTATTAAGAGGCTTGAGGTTTCTGAAATTGGCTGCTATTACAAAATGTTCTCTCAGAGAAGAGGGCATCTTCTGCCATTTTCCGAAAGGTACATTGCAATTTATCTTCTCAAACACACAGCAGAGTGAGCAGCTTCCCCTGGTCTGTCACCTGTTGTGACCCTGTGTGAACACTGCGACATTGTGCCAGCGCATTCATAATCATCATCGTCTACGTCAGGAGGTGTCCAGTGTCAAATCCAAGGGCGAGTAATTACAGCACGGCAATTCAGTCCTGGTGATTATCAAGTGTAAAAAAATAGGTTGCCTCCTCATCCGATGTGAATTGCTCTGCTCCCTGCTATGCTAATTAAATGTGCCTCCACTGTAGGTGATGTTGCAGAGAAATGATAAAATTGGATACGGGAGGAAACACTGCGAGACTCACTAACTGATTCATTTCATTTTGAAGGGAAGACCAGAGGAGCCTTCTCTTTGCCCAAAGGAGCCCGAAATGTGTATTTAAATGAGACGGAAGACTCTAGAAATGTACTCGGTGAGTCATGGTAGGTTTGCAGGCGGTGGACATCCCTGACAGAAGGCCACTTTGCTGCCCTGTAGTCCGAAAATACCCTGTTCTTCACGCTTTATTGAAACATGGCTTGAGGCATTCCCATCCTTTCTGCGTATATTCAAAATAAAGGAATGGAGAGTTTATTTAAGGGATATCTTGAGTTATATGTAATAGTAACACAATAATATGTTGATGTCCTTTGATGACGCAAAAGATAGATGTGAATGAACAGCCTGTTTCAATAAAAAAAAATACCTGTAGGCTTCTATTGAAGGAGACATTTTACCATTTTCTTCTCTGTCGAGCAACACTTCTGAAACATGCGTGATGTCCACCACTGCAAACAAATATGTGTCTCTGTATCTGCTTAACTTACCTGTGTGTGTCTTTTCTTTCCTAACCCTCCCTCATCTGCTTCTGCTGCCGCTACAAACTTGGCAAAGGTTACCTTAAGATGTTTCTCATTCCTCCTGGAGCTAGACATGTGATGATCCAAGAACATGAGGCCTCCCCTCAAATTCTTGGTAAGTGTGCCTTCCTAACACCAACACATGTACTGTATGAAATCAGAGAGGACATTTCAACATCCTCTTCTTGTTTTCCAGGAAGACTAATGGGAACACATAATGTAGAATAATAGATGAAAGGCTTTGCATAATTTATTCCATGTCACCTCTCAGGCAGAGAGAATTAGTCTTCGTATTGCTCATTCATAATTTATTATCTATTGAAGAGAGATTAATAGATAAGTGGGTTCTTTCACTGCCAGAAGAATGGCGCTGCAGTTTTTCTTTAAGCATTACTATTTTCTCTACTATTTTAAGGGGAATTCACATTTATAATCTAGTATATTTGCTTTGCCAATAGAAACGTGGCTTCTGTCAGAGTGGAATATCTTAATATTTATATTAAAGCTGCAGGATTGTGGCTGGGATCTTTTTAACAGACTCAGAGGAGAGGAACTGTGATCTATGTGTTTTGTAGAAAGAGCTATGTTAAATGCATTATTTTGACCTCTGTTTATGTTGAAGTTATAAACCCTGCAGTGTCTAAAGGAGTTATACTGTAACCAAACTTTGAGAGCAGAGGAGGAATAAGGCCACAGCTTTATTATCGAGCCACAAAGTCCAGGGTGGATACAAGTTTCAACAAAACTATAGATGAGAGCAGACAATCCGGTTACTTTCCCTCTAAGTCATCGCCCCTTTTTCAGTGAAAACATATGCTGTCATTTGACTGGCAGAAAATACCAATTCTGAAGAGTTCGCCAATTACATTAAAACATTACGAATACCGTCCAAAGTCTAATCTGCAAAGAGCCCGATTACAATGGTCAAAAAGACAATATTACATAATGTCTTTGGAGATGATCATCATAGGTTTATAGTTTAATATAAATCAATAGGGGATTGATGTCCGGTCAGTGCCAGTGGACAGCTAATCAGTGTTATGTATATTTACTACTATGACTTTTAACATTACAACTGATGTAATGTTCTGACTCTGACAATTGACTTTAAAACTCATTGGCATCATAGTTCAGCCGTGATGAAGTGTATGCCACAGGCGTACATATATTGACTGACATTGATTGTGCTTTTCCTTTCTCCGTGGAGGACTGCAGTCACGGATATATATTTTTCATAGCAGCTTTTAGGCATGATATTGCTGACCCTTGTTTTTACTGGAAAGTGGGCGTGGCCGCCATTTCGCCAGGCAGTGACGGAGCGCTGCTCTCATCCACACTCTTGATTTGGACCGGCTCAAGTGACCAACAGAGACAGACGATAGCATTGAAGGGCTACTTTTCTGTAGCCTTGTTAACTTCTCAAATTGAAGCAGAAACAAAGGTCAAACTAAAAAAGGTGAAAAAGACAACTTTTCTTGTAAAAGAATGCTGTCAAGTGCAGCTCAGAGATAATGATACCAAAACTGAAACTAGAGACTCAAGAAAAACCTACTGCTCCAAAATAATACATTATATCTAGGATGAATTTTCATAAAAACATATCTCCCAATGAAGATTTTGAAAATCACATTAATGATACCCTGAAAAAATAATCCTTTACAACAATTAATGCAGGGAAAATATTTTTTTCTAATAATAAAATCGGCCTGAATGTATTTATCATACCATTTTTCTATTGAAATGTTTTATACTGTTGTTAAGTCAATAGCCAGTGTGATGTAACAGATAACATTGTAATAGCTCGTACAACCAGTAAGGGTCATCAAACACACTAGCAAATTAGATTGCTAGCCGTAGTGATAGTTTAGCTATCTGAGCCACAGGAGGCTCAGTGGGTTAGTGCGCTGACACTGGTTCAATCCCACCTGGACCCCCACTGCAGTCAGCATGTTGCATTGTCCCTGGGCAAGACGCTTTATCCGAAATTGTTCCTGTGGGGACTGTCCACAAAATTGAGCGTATGTAAGTCGCTTGGGTATAAGGGTCTAATAAGTACAACAATTATTAAATTAATTAATAATGTAATCTCAGCCATTCCGTAAAGCATGCTACTGCTAGCCATTGGTTCTCTTTACCTATCATCAAAAGAGCAGCTAAACTAAGTAGTTATTATTTATATCTTATCATAGTCACCATTTCAACTTAAACAACATTGTTGTCCTAACCCTAATTAAGTAGTTGTTGTAAGTAAACCTTACCTGACCAAAGCACTGTCTTCTGAATCAAAGTATCAATCGTTGAGGGTAGGTACAATTGTTGATGCTGGTAAGATATTGTAATAGCTCTGGTTCAAAAATACCCTATACAGTAGTTACCGTTGAGTAGAATATACTTTAGTTATATTCCTCTGACACAGAGAATTCTGTCTTATCTCCCAAAAATCGTGACACCTAATAATGGCCGTTCAACATTCGGTGACTTTCAAAGCTTGACTGTCATGTTGCCTAGTGACAGTTGCTAAGCTATGATTGGAAGATCGTGTCCCTGCGGAGGACAAAAAACTGTGAATCGTGTCCTTTATAAAAGGAGCTTGTCACATTAGTCATGCTTTGAAGGGAGACATTTTTCCCCTCGCTGAGTTTAAATGTCATTCAAGTCAAGCCAGTCTTATTGATATAGCCAACGTATCAGACATTTGCTTCAGCGGACTTAAAGAAAAGTGAGCCTTGTCTCAGTAGAAAATAGCCAAACAGTCATTTTTTGTTCTGCATGCGTTGAAGTGATATTGAGTTGAGTTTGCCCGTCTCCAGCCAGGAGTTATTTCCTGCTTTGGTATTACTAGCTGATATAAAGCCGTTAGAGGAGCCAGTGTTCACTATGTCTGCTGAATCAACACCAAGATATATTGACAGTCACCTTCTATTTCTTAAAACTCTGAGTTCAGTATGAGGCGTCTCAAAGCCGTAGTAAAGGTCATGAAAATGAATGAGTCAGTAGTAATTGGTCATGCCCGTAATGTTCCTCGTGTGTGTCAGTGGGTTTCTTGAACAGCTTTGACAGGCAGAGCTATCTTTGCCAGCTTAATGACCAATCAGACCCAATCACTGACAATCAAGCAAGTATTGTTAGGGTGGCCTGGTGTAATGTATGTACTGTACTGGAAAGACACTGATTGTTGTTTCTATATAATGACAAGGATGGTTTTAAGACAGTAACAACATTTTATTTGTAGTGTGCAAATGCTTAAATCCCAAAGTGGTCTAAAAAAGCTATAATACCAAAGTTCCCTCCAGAAGGAGTTTGTCTCCCACACGGTTTTGTGGACCCAAAGGATGCCATCAGTCGTATGCGATTTTGGGCCATTATAAACACTTTTAATATCCTACCTTTTGTAGGTTTTCATAGAGTCTAGAGTAACTATTAAGTAAGCAGTACGTTGATATGCAATTTTAAACAGCCTTGATTTTGTTGCCCAATAACAACATGATTCACTTCCTACATTGTTACCATCACTACATCAGCTGCTATAATGCCCACAGATTTGGAACCCCTCAACTCAACTACCCAACGAAAACTCCCTTTATCTATAATCCTTAAAAAGTAAAACAATAACAGTTCACACACTTTCTGGCGCTAGCTTTAATGGCCTTTGATGGAGCATTCTCCTTTGTTATCATGAAGCTGAAAGGCCAAGAGAGCGGTCAGCTGCTCATGTAGAAGCGATATCGGCTGTGTGCTTCAGGAGAGAGCTGGGCTGTGCCAGAGGAAATGGCCTCTCTCATCACAAAGCATTAATCACTGAGTCGTCTGTTAAATGGGTCGTGGTGTTAAGAAAGTATTACTATTATTCTAGAGGTGGATCTGGATCAGGGGATGAGGGGGAATGGGAATCTAGTGGCAGCGGGGAAGAAAGGGGCGTGGTGTGAGGTTGGAGGATGGCAGGTAGGAAGGAGACAAGCAGGAACAAAGGCAGCCGAGTGAGGATCCTTGGAAACACACCCACAGGTCATTCATAGCAAATACAAAGATAATGAAAGGGATCAAAGGAGGAATTAAGGTATAGTAATAAAAAGGGTGGCAATGACTGCATAGGTAGGAGGTCAGGGCGGGGGTTAACTACCACGTATGTGACATGCATAAAGCAGTAAACTACATCTGTACAGTAACAAACACGCAAGTCCCCCTGCAGTACACCCTGAATAGGCCCCTTTCTTTCAGCACAGTAAAGGCATACTTTTCATTATTTCGTATGGAGGATACTCAACATGTCAAACTTACAAAAGAAAACTCGACACAGATTATTGAGTAAATTGTGTTATGTACATTTTTTAAATGTACCAATTCAAATGTGTAGAACAAGGCTGATTGAGGGAGCTGTCCAGGGCACTGCTTCATATTTGATTCTTCCTCATCAGTCACCATTAACGTTCTTGTAAAGAGCACTTAACTCATGTTGTTACACAGCTGTAGGCGGTAGCAACTCAGGGTGAAGTATATTGCGCAAGGTTACATAGACATTATTGACTGCAACGAATGGGATCGAACCCGCAACCCTCTTGTTGAAGGACGACCGCACTCCCTCGCAGATAGTCACTCTAAAGTTGAGATTCTATATATAATTAGGAAATCCAATGTTTTATCCCCATACATCGACTCTGAACTCCGTGAGATGTGGTTGCTGTAGCAGAATAGAAGGAAAAAGTGACAAAATGAAATGTGTTTGTTAAGATTTCATCTAGGGTGAACATCTAACTCTTAATGAAATATTTAGCTGACAGCATTACAATTATTCCTTTTCTGTAGTTTCTCTATCGCATCCATCTTTCCTGTCACTGTCATTCACTTTGAAATGACATGTGCTGATGGATCAATTTGAAGATATTTCTTACTTGCTTTTATTTCAAGAACTAGTGGCTTCTTATTTCCTGCTGTCAACTCTGCATTTATGTGAAAGTTGATGTGAAGTTGAAGCATTGTTGTTGTTTTTTTCACTCGATGGACTAATCTGTTATAATCTGCACTGGAGCAGGAGGGAAGGATCTTTAGCAGCCACAAGTCGGGTTGTTTTGACATCTTTTAATTGCAACTGATTTACATCAGATATATTTAAAGCAGTTAACAGGTTACATGCCAATTCTAATTTCAGACTCAGGTCGTAGAAGTTGTATAATATAAGAAGTTCAGGCGCTTGTTCTCCATAAATGTACTGCATGATTAACCCATTATAACTTTCAGCCATAATCATTCCAAGCAAGTGCCAGGTTTCTTTGTCACCGGGTCATAACCAAATGAATTATTGCAGCAATCAAGAACCAGGCAACGGGGCATTACATCCTCAATGGGAAAGGAGAGGAAGTCAAGTCCAGAAGCTTCATTGACTTGGGCGTGGAGTGGCACTACGTCATTGAGGACGAAGTGGAGACTCTGCACACTGACGGGCCTCTTCACGACCCTGTGGTGGTTCTGGTAATTATAACTCCTTCTCTGTTACTGCTTGTACTTCCATTTTGTAATATCCTCTTTGCTTGAAAATGAGCCCTGTGAAAGAAGCAGGTAAGACTATTTTTCTCATTATTTTCCGATCACTTTTACTTAGCTTTTTGTGTTGAATTGATATGATTGGAATCAGATTTTCAGGCCAGTAAAATGACATGGCAACATTCAAATGAAACGCAATTTGCTCTTTGCCCACTGCAAGGGCGAAGAACAAAAACAGTCTAATTTTTTGTTTCTATTGTTACCTCCCGTGCCAGCTGGCTACATACATACAGCTGTTATCTGTTTGGTTGCGCATCAAAATGTTAGTGGTAAGTAAGGAGGTCAAAGTTGAAACAATTTGAGCTGCACAACACAGTGCTTCCCGTCAGGAGGAAATAAGACAGCATAACCACTTCTGCATTAAACTGCTGCTGTGATTCTGGGAAATCTGATATTAGTCAGTAGTCTGATTGTCCAACGTTTTAATACACGACTGTTGATGTCATATGTTCACTTCTCTTGTTAAGCAGCTCTCTCAACTCAGAAGATAATTCCCCAGATGAAGCCTGTGTGAGTTCTATTGATCATATCACATACCATTTTTAAGTGCCCTTGTGACGCATTTGGGAGAAAAATCTTAGAAAAAGGATATTTTCTAAGAATGTTGTGTTATTGTTAGGTCTAGATCCTGCTATGGATAAAAGATTCACAAAGAGACTCTTACGAGACATCCCATGGTGAAAAACACTCAGGGGTAGGGAGGAGAGATTCTAAGAGGCTTAAGTGTTTCTTCAGCAGAGGAGATTATGGCCAAAGACAAGGAGGCAAGAGAAATATTGTCCAAACACTCTATGACTGTGAGCTAACGAGACGCTGAAGATTCAATTGTACGTAAGGAGTCTAACGTTTTAATGTTTGTGATCGATCCCATTAGAGAACGCATTAAAGGGAAGTGATCAAAAACCTAATATATTTTGCAATTGGAAACATTTAAATGGTTCAATTAAATGAAAAGATTTACGTGCCAACCAAAATATTTACACAATACTTTTTGTGGGCTTAGGCGGTGTTTACACGAGAACGAAACGGGTTGTATCTGCTACTTTTCTCTCGCATATAGCCTGTTCGTTCACGCAAGGCAGTGACCTTTATTCTCAGCAGCTGAAACCCTAAATGCCCATTTTGAATAAAATGTTGAATTAATGGACTTTTAAAATACTTGCTGTAAAAGTACTGTTGGTTGTCTAAATTAGTTCGTTAAGCAACATTGTTTTTCTATATTAAGAGTTGCTCCACTCTTGCAACAGCCAAGGTTAAGCAGCATTCAAATGTAATTGCATTTGCATAATTGGAGCAGCATGTCACTTTTGGCTCAGTACATGAGAAGTGTTGCAAAGTTTGAAGAAACAGAAAACCAACGTTCTTTATGCCTTTAATTCTTACCCTATCGTTGTTATCGAAGGTACTCTTTGTTTAACGAACATGTCAGGTCTAAATAATGATATTACACAATACACATCAAAAGGATAATGAGCACTTTAACAAATAGATAAAACTAATAATAATAATAATAATCATGTTTTATTTGTGTACCATTTCTCGTACACTTAGTGCTTTAACAACATGGCAAACATCACAAATTAAAACAGAGAACAAGCCACTCACTGTAGTCAGTGTAAAAACACAACCCAAAAACAAAGCATAACCTTCTCAGTAAAACAAAGGAGGACAAACCATTAGGAGCTTAGTAAAATAGTTATAAAAGAATTTCTGGAAGCCATTGCAATATGATGATGCAAGGAGTGTTACAATGTCCTAAAAGGAATATGATCTAATCAGTCTTTCTTCTATCATTAAATTATTTTTCACTCTTAACAGACTTCAAAGGTTTCAAGTGTTCTGTCGGTTTCGCTCCAGAAGAAATGAATTTATATGTACTGTAGCTGACAAGAGGAGCTTTGATGGGATTATAAATGTGTTTTTGTTTTGTTTCTGTTTAGTGATCTCTCATTTCTATTCCTCAGGGCTTTAGGTGCCATTATTGATGAACGTCTTTATTACAGTTTACATTTTATTAGAGATGTGTAGTGCTCACACACACACTCACCCTCGTAATCTCACCTTTTTTTTCCCTTTTCATTACACATTATTGTTTTTTGCCCTAGGGATACCGACTCCACTTTCCTAAGACTCACATGTAGCAGGATTGAGTATATTGCCTTTTATGTGCGCTCCATATTATGACACATGATTACATACAATGATTACAGACATATTGATTGGAACACTGAGGGGAACAGGCCATCTTACAGAAGTTCATCTACAGTTTTCTCACTAACAGCATATTTTTCTTAGAAGCAATCTTATAAAGGAGGGTAAATCATTCAGATAATTATTCATATTTAATTTGGCAGTAAGTAGAGTATATGAATACATTGTTGCAGGTCAAAACAGATCAGTTTCACTAATTGGATGCAATGTTATATTCATGTGTAATGCATTCATGATTCCTCATTCATAAATGATGAAGCACAACATTGGTATTTAGTGAGTCGTCCCAACTGGTAATGTCCCATTACACATAAGCAATTACATATCTGCTTTCACAGATAATGACAAGCCATTAAATTCTTAGGAAAAATGTAGCTTTTGTCTTTTTTCTAGTGAGTGATGTAAGTCAGAGTAAATTATTTTTTGTGAAATTAATCTGCTGCAAACACCATATAAAGCTATAAAAAAGATCTACTTTATGATTATATCAACACAGAGGCACAGCCTTTGAACAACCCAGGTTCCCTTTCCTGCTAAATTCTCCCTCCTTATCTCATATATCTGTTATTATCCTATCAATATTTACCAAATGTATGTCTAGTCTCAAAGTCTTGTAATGACGGCTGTTTTATAGACCGTGCAACTGATGTGTTTTTCATTTGTAGGGTGAAAATTATGGAATAGATAGATGGATAGACAGATTTTAGAAGTTTATTTATATAGCAATTCAAGGTGCTTTAAAAAAATGAAAGACATTCAGACAAAGGCATTTAAAAACAGTCATTAAAAAGAAAAGATAATAAAAGAAACATTAAAAGAAAAAATACATTAATAAAAAGTATATGAATAAAAAGTACAGTGCAGTTTAAGATATGAATAGTTCACACAGAAGTTCCATTTTACTGATGCCTTTCATTAAGGTTTCTCCGAACATGAGCTGTGTACGCTTGTATGGCACATACTTCCCGAGCAGCATACACAGAGAAAACCAGCCAGGACAAAGTCCCCAGACACAGATTCCCTGGGGTTACTAGCCCCAAATGTTCATTAACCAAAAACGAAACACAACCGCTCAGTATCAATTGAAAGCAGCGGCAAAAAGAAAAGTCTTCAGCCTGGATTTAAAAGTAGTAAGTTGCAGCGGACCTGCAGGTTTCTGGGAGTTTGTTCCAGATATTTGGAGCATAATAACTAAACGCTGCTTTACCCTGTTTAGTTCTGACTCTGGGGACAGAAAGCTGACCAGTCCCTGAAGACCTGAGAGATTTAGATGGTTCATAATTTAACAGGAGGTCAGAAATGTATTTAGGGCCTAAACCATTCAAAGCTTTAGAAACCAGTAGCAGTATTTTGAAATCAATTATTTGACACACAGGAAGCCAGTGTAAAGACTACAGAACAGGAGTGATGTGATCCACTTTCTTAGTGTTAGTGAGGACTGGAGCAGCAGCGTTCTGAATCAGCTGCAGCTTTCTAATAGATGTGTAAGTGAGACCTGTGAAGACACCATTGCAGTAGTCCAGTCTACTGAAGATAAAAGCATGGACAAGTTTTTCTAAATCCTGCTGTGACATTAGTCTTTTAATCCTAGATATGTTCTTTAGGTGATAGTAGGCTGATTTAGTAATTGTTTTAATGTGACTGTTGAAACTCAGGTCAGAGTCCATGACTACACCTAGATTTCTGGCTCTATCTGTTGTTTTGAACATTGCAGGCTGAAGCTCAGCGCTAACTTTTATACGTTCTGCCCTGGCTCCAAAAACCATTACCTCAGTTTTGTTTAATTGGAGAAAGTTCTGACACATCCAGTCATTGATTTGTTCAATGCACTTACTCAGTGTTTGAATTGGAGCATAGTCTCCTGGTGAAATGGTTATGTAAATGTGTGTCATCTGCATAGCTATGGTAACTTATTTAGTTGTTTTTCATTATATGAGCCAGCGGTAGCATTTAGATGTTGAAGAGAAGAGGCCCCAAGATGGGTACCCCACATGTCATATTTCTCAACTCAGATTTGTATTTACCTATAGAAACAAAGTTTTTGTTGTCCTTTAAGTAGGATTCAAACAAGATAGATAGATAGATAGATAGATAGATAGATAGATAGATAGATAGATAGATAGATAGATAGATAGATAGATAAATAGATAAATAGATAAATAGATAAATAGATAGATTTGTATTTGTATTTTGTTCCCCTACTGTGACATGTTTAAAATCTTAATTTACAATCTTGTGGTATAGAAAAAGAAATACAAACAAACAGTAACGCAAGAATACACAAAGTTACGATCAAAGAACTGAAAATCTGAGAGCGCCGTTCATAATGGCAGCCCACTGCTCCTGACACTAGGATGGGTCAAATGCAGAGAAACCATTTGGTCACATAGTAAGTAGACCTACTGTGTAATGACAATAAAAGTAAAAAAATAACACTGCTATCTTATGATCTTCATTATGTAGTTTATTGGCCATATCGCAACTCTAAGAACAACAATTATCATCCCTTTGTCATTAACTTTGTCTTAAAAAAAAAAAGGGAATGACTTAATGTGGTATCATCTGAACTGTGATTCTGCTCGGGTATTTTCCGTGCTCACTTTGATCTCACATCCTGGAAAAAGCTCACAAAGTTCACCATGAATTATTCGATTATTCAATATAAAAAGTATGTCTGTGTCCAGCATACATTGAAGGTTTTGTTATTGAAGTAAGTTTTAAAGGAGGTTCTTCGTCTCTATACTCCTGCAGGGTATATCATACTGCCAAAAGTTTCCATTTGGAAATGAACTCCCTTGTGTTCCAGTCTCCAGAAACTCTGTAAAACACACCAGATCCAGAGAAAAACAGATCAGACAGAATGTGTTTCCGTTGTGGATGCCCTAGTGGCTTCAGTCTTATCTCAAGCACAGACTCCTCTGTTGTCCGATAATTCCAGTCTTCAGCCGATTACACCTTGTTTTTACGAAATTATGGAAACTGCTTGAATGTTTTTATGGAACAATTACTCTCCTGTTTCCTGAAATTCAATCAAATAATTTGCACACATTTACACTTAGAATAGTTTAATGCAAATACGCTGCAGCACGATGCTCCCTTGGTCATGTGTTTTGTTTGATTTTCGTTCCTTCCATTGTTTGCAGATAGTACCTAAAGATAATGAAACACGGTCTACTTTAATGTACAAGTACATCATCCATGAAGACTCGGTGCCCGTCAACAACAACAACGTGATCCAGGAGGAGACGTTTGAGTGGGCTCTGAAGAGCTGGTCTCCGTGTTCCAAGCCTTGTGCTGGAGGTAAAGGAAAAATTACCAAATGAAAAAGGACCTGAGAGGAATAAATTGGTTCCTTCTGTTATAAATGTGATCATCTGATGAATGGGCTCACTGCTCTTGCTGTAAGTAGGCAGCATTTGATTGTGTCATTTTCTCTACTTTAGTTCCTATTCTCTTGAGCTGAAGCTATTTAAAATGTTTTTTTTTTCATATTACTCTTTTCTTTTATTAAAGGAGCTTCTTTGGTGGTGGTTAGTTGTTTAAGGTTCTGGTTGATAAGGAAATTAAACCTTTTCCATGGACAAACAGAACGCTTTCCTACTAAAAAACAAAATGGTCCTCACTTCTTTCACAGGGTTTCAGTACACTAAGTATGGATGTCGAAAGAAAGGAGACACCAAAATGGTCCATCGAGGGTACTGCGACGCCAGCAAGAAGCCGAAACCGATCCGCAGAATGTGTAACCTTCAGGACTGCACCCAGCCTCAGTGAGTACCGCTCCCTCTGCTTCCCTCATAGGAAAAGATACTGAGCCATTTGGGAAATTGCTGATTAGATTCAAATTGGGACTTAGCTGCAGTCTATTAAGATAACAATGTTCAAGTAGCTTCTGTCAGGATGAGTTGAATTTGAATAAGCCTCTAAAACTATAATGTGTGGGAATGGAGAGAACATATCTCTTTAGTTTTTGCAAGATGAACAATGTTTCATTTGTGATTTAACTTCCATGTTTTGGGTTTTATTTTCAGCTTGTCAAAGGACTTTGCTCAATACTTACTGCATTATATAGATGAGAACTTATATGAAAATTACTGTAAAGGAAAAACACTTTGACATTTTGAATGCAGGGCCTGGGGATCATTTTCCCCTGAAACACACCTGCTTTAGACTCTTAGTCTTTTTGCAATACACTCTTGCGTACAGTCTTGAAATGAAAGCTCTTCACCACTCGTAAAGATTAGTATTTTGATTCCAATTTGTTTTCATATTTTTAAAGACGACATACAGTATTGTATGTTGTGCTTCTATCGTTACATGTCTCCATGCTTTAATGTTCAAAAAGCTCTTTATTCTTCTCATACTACCTGTGCTGCAGCACTTCTTTTCACCCTCTGTCTGAAACCAGAGCCCAGTCTGCTCTGATTGGTTAGCGGGTCAGCTCTGTTGTGAATGGTCAACTGCTTAGAGATGTCCCACCCCTTAGCATATTGCGTACAATGTTTTGGTGCGCAAGGCGAGAAGGGTGAGTTTTACTTAGTGATGTCACTATGTTACCGAAGAAAACAAAAGAGTACAATGAGGGTGTTTGAGGCAGGGGCACTGTTGGAGGGACTTTGGGTTTTAGCCTTTGCATTTCATTAACAAAACCCTATATAACATTATACTTGTTAGACGCTTTTATCCAAAGCGACTTACATACTCAATACTGTGGACAATCCCCACAGGACGATTTGGGGAGAAGTGTCTTGCCCAGGGCAACGGCCCAATCCCAAACCATGCTCTACACCAGACGTCGAAAACAGGCGGACCGCGGTCCGGATCCGGCCCAGACGTCGACCTATACGGACCCGGAGCTATAATCAATACATTAATAGGGGATTTTCCGGCGCCTCCCGCTTTTTTAACGCTGATTTGGGTGACTTGTGTAATTCCGTCAGTCCGACGGACGGACAACTTCTCACTTCAAAAAAGAAGAAGAAATCTAGACCGCAAACATAATTAAACAAGCGAGTACCTGTTTTTCCTGGCCAAGGACAGGTTCCTTGAACACAACACGAGCTTAACGTGTCTTCACGTAGTATATGTCTCGTCTGAAAGGAGTGCTGACAGACAGACCCGGCGCCAGAACAAATCTAAAGGGAGGGCATATGATTTTCACGGGAGGGCAAACCGTCATGTACTGCGGGCCAGCGGCACAAACAGCAAGGCCAAAAGCATTGTGTAAAGACGCACACTTATCACAAATACATACACAAATAAAGGGCAACATAGAAACCACTTTTGAAACATTGTGTGCGTGGGAGCACAAACACTGGTAAATCACAAGCAAGGCACACTGGTAAAGGACGGTAGCTTCCTCAGGAAAGAAATATAGAGACGGAGACGATGAACTGTTTAGCCCGCCTCGGGCTTGGTTTATTTTCCTGCACTGCACTCGGACATGCTGTGGAGTGAATCTTGTTCACCTCTGAGAGGGAGTTGGTTGACAGCTAAAAAAAGCTATAATATCAACGACACGTAATAGCGGTTCCATGCCAGCTGATTTGCACCAAAGTACTAATTTCCTTATTTGTTTCCTCGCGTATCTGTCTCTCTCTCCACAACTCTCAGATGAAATGTGTTCTTTTGATGCGGCATGCCTTTTCAGTCCTTTATCAGTCTGTAATGCGTGTTTCCAGTCGCAAAAACCTTTGACAGTAAAAGCCGCATCAGATGAAGACGTATTTACTTTAAACTGTCTACAGGGGAAACAAAAGGCTGCGTCTGCTTTTAAATAATATTCAAGCCATGGTCTGTTGTTGTACCATGCAGTGGCAAAAGTGCGCTTCTTTCCCCAAAACAATCAGTTTCACCTGGTTGGGTTTATTAACCCCAAGATCATCTGGGGCTGTTGGTCTTTGAGCGGTTGCTGGCCCAATAGTACCTGTTGATGTGCTGCAAGGTAGCGTCTGTATGGAGGCACCGGCACGGAGGAGGAGGAGGATGCTGGTGGGTGTGGTGCAGGGTGTGGCAACGCAGGTGGTGATGGTAGGGGCACAAGGAGCTGTGCCTCGGAGGACAGCGTTGGTGGCGGCCGCCTTGATGAGTCAAGGCTTGGGCTCGCTAACTCAGCCCCGGGGTTTGCCGAGGTCAAGCTTGGGACATTAAGGCGTACTGCTGCAACGGCAGGTGCAGGGTCGCCAGCAGCTGCATCGGCTGCAGTTCTTTCATCGCTATTTCGTTTTAATAAATCCTTTGACCTTTTAAGCCAATTTCTGATATCCATTTTGTAATTCAAACAGAAATGTCTACAGAATGCACAATAAACAAATCCAGAATAGGCGGCAGAGTGTGATGCTGTGATTGGTCTAAATGTGGACGAATCACAAATCACAACAGACACATGCATTTATTTGACGTAACCTGCGATTTATTTTTAAGTTACCATCTGACATCACATACATCGTAGCATAAAAGTTCACCTTTTATTTATAATAAAAAAAATAATAATAATAATAATAATAATTTTTATAAATAATAAAAAAACATATTTATTAGGAGAGGGCAGGAATGTCAAATGGGAAGGCCTGGTCCTCCCACGGCGCCGGGCATGCTGACAGAGAGCACCGGTGTTATGCCGTAGTTTGAAGCCCTGTTCGCAGGGACGCGCAAACGTGACGTCATCGCCTGTGTTGAGCGTACAGTACGTCTAGTTTAAAAAGTTGTTTTCTCTCTTTTGAATGATATATTTCCCGTCAGATTAAACAGCAAACGGCTGAATAAATAATGTGCATACAATTGCGAGGAGGCTCGTTTTAAGGACACTTTTCAGATAGTCACAATCTTCGTATTGGAACAAACTTCCGTTTTTGAGTGTAGTCCCACTCTGCTATGTTCCTCTTTCCTACAGAACAGACAATGACAGGATAATATGTCATTTGTCAGTCTAGTCCTATTTCTTAAAACCTTCTCTGTTGTTTAAGTGTCTGATAACCACGAATAGTAAGCAATGATATAACAGTAATGATAGGCTATAACATCAGACACTGTGTTATTTTCAAGCAAGCCTAAAAGATAATGTGTTCAAACTGGCTTCACTCGCTTTAATTGCTCCTTTGAATGTAATTTTCCTCTGTGGTTTCCTACTCAACACATGTTTGTATTGTAATGCCACTCATATTTTGTTTTTTATTGTATTTTAAGGTGACATTGAATGCTTTGAAAGGTGCCCTAAAATAAAGTGTATTATTGATCTTATATCTGTGCCTATATCACACTATTAATGTTCCTTATTTTACACCAAGTTTTTCCTGGTGTCAATAGGGAAGATCTGCACTGTTCTCTACATAACATGTTCAGCAGAGCAGGTATTTCTCCTGCCAGATATGGCACCCCCATACAACTTTGTCCAGGACAGTCACAACTTCACCAGAATCACACTGGTGTTGGCTGTTCCCCTATAGTTTATGCTCACCAAAGCATTTGACTCTGGGACCAGCAGGTGAAAAACTAAAGAGGGGGTTCCAAATCCGGCAGACCAGGTGTTGTAGCTGCCGGATTTGGATCCCCCCCCCCTATATCTTTGTCCAGGATAGTCATAGACCCACCAAAATCACACTGGTGTTGCCTGATCCCCTTTAGATTAGGCTCACCAAAGCATTTTACTCTGGGCCCAGCAGTTGAAAAACTAAAGAGGGGGTTCCAAATCCGGCAGACCAGGTGTTGGAGCTGCCGGATTTGGAACCCCCCCCTATATCTTTGTCCAGGATAGTCATAGACCCACCAAAATCACACTGGTGTTGCCTGATCCCCTGTAGATTATGCTCACCAAAGCATTTTATTCTGGGCCCAGCAGGTGAAAAACTAAAGAGGAGCTTCCATATCCGTCAGAGAAGGTGTTGTGGCTGGCTGCCGGATATGGAACCCCCCCTATCATTTTGTACCTGCTGGGCCCAGAGTAAAATGCTTTAGTGAGCACAAACTAAATGGGAACAGGCAACACCAGTGTGATTTTGGTGAGTGTATGACTATGCTGGACAAAGATATAGGGGGGGTTCCAAATCCGGCAGCACCAACACCTTCTCTGCCGGATTTGGAAGCCCCTCTTTAGTTTTTCACCTGCTGGGCCCAGAGTAAAATGCTTTGGTGAGCATAAACTAGAGGGGAACAGCCAACACCAGTGTGATTTTGGAGAAGTTGTGACTGTCCTGGACAAAGTTGTAGGGGGGGGGCCATATCTGGCAGGAGAAATACCTGCTCTGCTGAACATGTTATGTAGAGAACAGTGCAGCTCTTCCCTATTGACACCAGGAAAAACTTGGTGTAAAATAAGGAACATTAATAGTGTGATATAGGCACAGATATAAGATCAATAATACACTTTATTTTAGGGCACCTTTCAAAACATTCAATGTCACTTTAAAATAAAATAAAATATGAGTGGCATTACAACACAAAAATGTGTTGAGTAGAAAACCACAGAGGAAAATTACATTCAAAGGAGAAATTAAAGTGAGTGAAGCCAGTTTGAACACATTCTCTTTTAGGGTTGATTGAAAATAACACATTGTCTGACATTATCATATATGTTATATCATTACTGTTATATCATTGCTTACTATTCGTGGTTATCAGACACTTAAACAACAGAGAAGGTTTTAAGAAATAGGACTATACTGACAAATGACATATTATCCTGTCATTGTCTGTTCTGTAGGAAGGAGGAACATAGCAGAGTGGGACTACACTCAAAAACGGAAGTTTGTTCCAATATGAAGTTTGTGACTATCTGAAAAGTGTCCTTAAAACGAGCCTCCTCGCAATTGTATGCACATTATTTATTCAGCCGTTTGCTGTTAATCTGACGGGAAATATATCATTCAAAAGAGAGAGAAAAGCTTAATAAACTAGACGAACGCTCAACACAGGCGATGACGTCACGTTTGCGCTTGCCCGCGAACAGGGCTTCAATCTACGGCAGGGCTTCAATCTACGGCATAACACCGGAACGCCGCTCCAGCTCTTCAAATATTGCAGTACCCATAAGGAGCCGTAGACATGCCGCAGTGTTTGTGTGGCTGTGTCTTTAGTTGTAAGCACAGTGGCGATCTGTTGTTATTAGCATCTGGTTAGCTAGCTATGCTAACGAATTTAAAGAGCTTTTCTACAACCAGGTGGAAGAGAGCTCTCTCCTGAGAGGCTCAAATGACCTCAGCTCAGTGAGGTTAAGGCACACCTTGATATGATCATTATAGTTATTAATGAGACTAAATGAAAAACAGATATAAAATACTATATGACAGTAACAAAAAGTTGTTAAAAATAACAAGAATAGAGTTTAAAAGGTGAGTGATTTGTAAAATATCCAAAAAGAAAGATCTGCTTACAGTTCTGTTTTAAATGGGTGTTGAAAGATGTACCCATAGATCTCTTCATGTTGCTCTCAAAGTGCACCAGATTGATGCTTTTAACTTCAATATTTAAAAAAAAAAATCTTGGCAGTCAGTTGTTGATTACATGCAGATGTTGATAAAGCTACTTCAATACATATCACACTAATTCATAAAGCAACTTAGACATTTTGATGTTCCGGACCTTTGCATGGGGAGATTTTCTCTAACTGGACCTCGTTGAATTTTAGTTGAATATCCCTGCTCTACACCCTACCCCTACAGACTCTCCCTCCGTGACGGAGTGAATTCCGAGGAATGACACTCACAGCTCAACGAGGCTCCCTCCTGTCAGATGGAGGGAGTAAATACAGCAGCAAGCTTTGGGACAAACTCCCCACTCTCCGGCAGAAACAGGAAATGCCGGTTTCAAATCAGCATCTCTTTGACAAAAAATTAAAGTTAATAACTAAAATAAAACTCCAAACATCTTTAATTATGTTACTTCTTCTGTAAAGCTCTTTTAGTTTCAAACCTGTGTAGGGGTAGGGTGTAGGGGGTGATTTGGGATTGTGCCAACAACATGCTGACTACAGTGGGGTTTGAACCTGTGACCCCCTAATCCAAAAACCTACGGACAAACCACTACGCCACAGGAAAGGGAAAACATATGAGCTTAATAGGGCCAATTTAAAGCGTTTCAGTGTTACACTTTCATAAAGGTGTGAGGCTAGTTAGAAGGATTAGGTAGAATGAGTAGAATAACACTTTTACACTCTGTTCACACATACATCCTCAAAGTAGAACTCTGCTAAGCAGGTCATTAAATTATATCATGATGATGTTTTCCCTCTTTTCATTTGAAGTTTTATTACATAGTCAACTTAGAGCTTAGCTGCTAAGAGCTGGGCTTCTCCAGAGGAATCAAAGAGAGCGGGATTGCTGTCTCAGACTCGTCGCTCCTGTTACATGAAAGGACATTTGCATAAAGTTGAACCTCTCTCTCCAGAGTCAGGACTCATGAGGAGGCAGGCACCATGGTGTTACCTGGAGGTAACGTTGACAATAAATGGCAGCGTGTAACTTTACTAATGTTTGAGGGGCGTTATCTAAGTAATGAGTTAAGCTCAGAACCCATAATGCAATTAAATAGCATGTTTCATCTTTGACTGATAAACCATGTTATAATCACAAGCCTCTTCTTTTTATATAATATGGATGATATCCAGATGATTGGCGCATTGATAGATTTAAAGGTGTCACGACATGACTCATCTTTTGTAATTTGGTCTCTGGGGGCCCTTTTTTGGGTTTTCCCTTTCCTTTAGTGTGTTATGTAGGCTATGTGCATGTACAGTAATTGGTCTGCAAAGGCTACAATCCCAAAGTTCAATGGCAACGTGGGTTTTTGAGAGAAAACCAGCTCATTACAAGCCCAAATGACATGAGAAACCATAGAAAGAAAACACATCTTGGGATTCTTTGTGTTTTAATAACATGGTTCATTGTTAGTTCCTTGTAATAGTTCAACAAAATTAGAGGATGTGTCCACATTTCAATTGTTTTAATTTATCTTATAAAGGTCTAACCTTCTTAATTAGAATGATTAAGTAGACATAGGGATCAAGAAGTGGAGAAGCTTTTAATCTTGAAATGAACAATGGACCTTTAATTATGATTACCGGTACATTTAGAAAATATAATTTAAAACTGAATTAAGTGTTTTAAAAAAAGATGAAAATAGAAATCCATTTGAAGTGCTTTGAGGATTTTCAACACTGATAGGAAAATATATAGCTGAACTTCACAATGCAAGAATGTAATGCGGTGTGAAAAGGTATTCACTTAATGAAGTCAATTATTCAGTAGTTCACATTCCCCAGGTTCAAACCCACAGAGACTGAGCCAAAGCCGATTAATACTAAACGCAGGGATGATTTTACAATTTGTTGATCTAAAACTGCGGCACCAAGAACCA
The DNA here is from genome assembly GCF_949606895.1 of Notothenia rossii. Taxonomy (NCBI): domain Eukaryota; kingdom Metazoa; phylum Chordata; class Actinopteri; order Perciformes; family Nototheniidae; genus Notothenia; species Notothenia rossii. Next base: position 32,336,409 of record NC_136909.1, read on the forward strand.
GGACAGGTCTACTCTTTTATCAATACATCCCTCCAGTGGGACTTGTTAGGAGAGCAATGAGTTGTGTCCCAAGAGATCCATCATAGCAGTCTCGTTTTAAAAGCGGTGACATTTGGTTTAGAGATGAGATAACGGGAGGGAAAAGCTGCTTCTCTGGGTGAAAACCCACTGCGTGTAGCAGCTATACGCTCTGAACCCTAGCAGGGGTGTGAAAGTAAAATAACAAAATCCGAGGAGTCTAAATGCTGGGCCCTGACAGAAAAGGCCGGCAGGTAAAAGAAACGGATGCATAAGCTGTTTAGTGGTCAAGGCTGTAAAACCCCAAGACACTTTAAAAAGCTAAAGCCGGAAGTCTCCATCCGAATCTCAAACTGTGAGATTACGCAACGTCAGGCTTAAGACCTCGCTATTCTGTCGAATATTAAACCAAACGAAATAGAGAGCTGAGAGATCAAATGCTGCTGTTTTCTGACACTGAAGAAAATTATTCAGCCATTCTGTGTCATGTATTACTCTTAGTATGGATTTACTTCTGTTCTGGATGGACTCCATTCGAACCACAAAAGAAAGCAATCTCAGAGACTGAACACGTTGTGTTTCAACCTCTCTTTTGAGGCTGAAGGACACACTTTATATCAAAACAACCATGTCTTGTGGATCTTATCTGAACTTTGTCCACTTCAAAGTGTTCATGAGCCTTTTAGCCTGTTAGCAGTGTTAGCTGCAGGGCTCTGAGGACAACACTGGTCTGTTTGATCCAGACTGAAATGTCCCAACAACTATTATGTTGGATTGCCAATGCTGTGCTGATTTTCATGACCCTTAGAGGTTAAATTCTACAGACTTCAGTGGCATATAAATCATTTTTGGTTCTTCTGTGAAATATATCAACATGGAGTGGATGGATTGGCAAATGTGTCACTTTGGTTTCCAGAGAATGAGCAGTGGATTCTATAGCATATTTTACAGAAAGTCATGTTCATTTAGGATTTATTGTAAGAACTGTGGTTGTCCGTTCATGATTTTATCTAGTGCCATCATCATGTCTTTTTTGTTTGCGTTATGTTGTCATTAGACAAAACGTATTTAGTTAAGTTAAGTGCTACCTAGAAAATGTTAGCATGCTAACACTTAAAACTTAGTTGATGGAAATGATATACAGTATGCTAAACATCAGCATGCTAAATTTAGCATTGCTCTTAAGTAAGGCTGAGTTCACTTAGCATTGCTAGATATTAGACCTTTGCTTCATAACTTGACTTGTATACTTACTAACTTTTTAGTTAAGGACAGAGATTTCAGAAGACTCTAGCAGAGGTGATTTAAAATGTCAAGAAAAACGATTGAGATGATGACAAACTGCTCTCTCCTGTTCTGAGACTCGCACAAAGGTAGCGAGGTAGAATGTAAACTTGATATACTTGGACACAGCATAACTGTTCAATCCCTGTGGGAAGAAATTATGTAATTACTGTGCAATAGATGAATTGCTTGTCAGTGTAATTTGATGAATCACTAACTTTAGTACAAACATGTATAATGCTCTGTGTACTTCAAAGTTCAAAGGATTTCCTGAAAACACACTCCTAGCTCACGTCCTTTGTGAGCAGAGCTGAATGCAAAATGCTGACACGTATGTCAGCATCCCAGAGGAGAATAACTCGTTATATTCTTCTTCTACTTGTAAATTACTGCAGCCTAAATGAGTGTGCACACACAGCAGATGTCAAATCATATCACCATTTTTTTTTTCAAACAGCAAATCCAATTTCAGATAACCTTTCAACAAATCAAAGGCAATATTTCCAAAAATAAGTCTGAAGAATGAGAAACTGAATCAGACGAACAAACCCTTCAGCTAAGCCAAACTTCACAGAACGCATTGATGAACTGTTAAATGATTATCCAAGTGGTCCAATGTAAACCTCCACCACAGTTTGCAGACTCAGTTGGTTCCACTTTGACCCACAACAATCACCGTAGTTGTGCATGCACACAGGTTTCTGTAAAATGGGGATTATTATCGATGTTTCAGACGCACTCTAAATATGTAAATTCAGACAATCTGAATAAATTGTCTTCTTATGTAAAACTGTATATCTGACTGTGTTTTTTCCACTGGAGAACTCTCGGAAAACGTTATTTTCTTTAAAGGGGTAATCACCCCCATATCACAAAATGAACTACCGGTATACGTTCCCCCGATCTATCGAGTTTGTTGTATCTATTGCAGGGATTTGTGCCTCCAACGTGAGAAAATGCATTGCCATTCATGGCACTCAAACCAATCAAAAACTACAAATAAAAAACGAATGAAGAATTCTCTAGATTAAAATAAATCCTAACTCTTATCCGTCAAAAGACAAAATTAAGTGGCTGCTTTTGAAATTCCTTCACAAATAAACCAATATCTGTACGGCTAGATGCACTACATCTGGATGTTATGGAAGAGGCGTCAGCAGATTTCCAACTTATCTGAGACGTTTGGAAAGAGTCTGTCTGCATTCAGAGCATTCAAGCTTGATGTTTAGTCAACATTTCACACCTGAAATTAATTTCCCAATCACAATGCATGGTGTTTTCAAAGTTATTTGCAACTGCTCCAGAATGTACTGGATACAGTGCTCTCTTGCGAAGGAGCCTGAATCGCATCACTTAGTATTTTGCCAGTTTTTCCCTCCTTTCAGAAGATCCGCGTAATTCGCCATCTCAACAGCCTGCATGTGATTGCATGCCTATAAATAACAGGGATGGTATCGCTTATTTAGCCCAAGTTATTTCTCACAAGTCTTTTGAGAAGCTTTTTGAAACCATTAAATTGAAGGTTCACCCTAAAGAAAGGATTAAGCCCAAGAGTACTTCTGAGTGTATGTGAATAGGTGTATCTTGTATATACAGGACTGTCTCAGAAAATTAGAATATTGTGATAAAGTTCTTTATTTTCTGTAATGCAATTAAAAAAACAAAAATGTCATACATTCTGGATTCATTACAAATCAACTGAAATATTGCAAGCCTTTTATTATTTTAATATTGCTGATTATGGCATACAGCTTAAGAAAACTCAAAAATCCTATCTCAAAAAATTAGAATAGTTCCTCAGACCAAGTAAAAAAAAAAGATTTATAACAGCAAAACACAATCCAACATTTGAAAATGTCCATTAATGCACTCAGTACTTGGTTGGGAATCCTTTTGCACGGATTACTGCATCAATGCGGCGTGGCATGGAGGCAATCAGCCTGTGGCATTGCTGAGGTGTTATGGATGCCCAGGATGCTTCAATAGCGGCCTTTAGCTCATTAGCATTGTTGGGTCTGGTGTCTTTCAGCTTCTTCTTCACAATACCCCACATATTCTCTATGGGGTTCAGGTCAGGGGAATTTGCAGGCCAATCGAGGACAGTAATGCCATGGTCAGTACACCAGTTACTGGTGGTTTTGGCACTGTGGGCAGGTGCCAGATCATGCTGGAAAATGAATTCCTCATCTCCATAGAGCTTTTCAGCAGACGGAAGCATGTAGTGCTCTAAAATCTCTTGGTACACAGCTGCATTTACTCTGGGCTTGATGAAACACAGTGGACCAACACCAGCAGCTGACATGGCTCCCCAAACCATCGCTGACTGTGGGAACTTCACACTGGATTTCAAGCAACTTGGATTTTGCTCCTCTCCAGCCTTTCTCCAGACTCTGGCGCCTTGACTTCCAAATGAAATACAAAACTTGCTTTCGTCTGAAAAGAGGACTTTGGACCACTGTGCAACTGTCCAGTGCTTCTTTTCCTTAGCCCAAGTCAGACGCCTCTTCCGTTGTCTTGAGTTCAGAAGTGGCTTGACCATGGGAATACGGCTGTTGTAGCCCATTTCCCGGACACGTCTGTGAACAGTGACTTTTGATACCTGGACTCCAGCTTCAGTCCACTGTCTTTGAAGCTCCCCCAAATTCTGGAAGCGACTCTTCTTCACAATGCTGTTAAGGCTGCGGTCATCTCTCTTGGTTGTGCAGCGTTTCCTGCCACATTTCCCCCTTCCAACAGACTTTTTGTGGATGTGCTTTGAAACTGCACTCTGTGAACAGCTTGCTCTTTGAGAAATTTCTTTTTGTGTCTTACCCTCCTGATGGAGGGTGTCAATGACGGTCCTCTGGACAGCAGTCAGATCAGCAGTCTTCCCCATACTTGTGATTTAGTTTACTGAACCAAGCTGAGTGTTTTTCAAGGCTCAGGAAACCCTTGCAGGTGTTTCGAGTTAATTAGACGATTCAAGTGATTCGTTGAACACCCTACTAGTTCACTTTTTCATGATATTCTAATATTTAGAGATAGGATATTTGAGTTTTCTTAAGCTGTATGCCATAATCAGCAATATTAAAATAATAAAAGGCTTGCAATATTTCAGTTGATTTGTAATGAATCCAGAATGTATGACATTTTTGTTTTTTTAATTGCATTACAGAAAATAAAGAACTTTATCACAATATTCTAATTTTCTGAGACAGTCCTGTATCTTCAATTCAAAGCAAAAAGCCCTTGAGCTTTAACTTGTAAGTCTAAACATGCTTTATTTTTCTATTCTGCTCTTTGTTCCTTTAAAAAAAAGAAAAGAAGGGCCCGATAGATAATATCTAAAAGCTACATGAGGCTGATCCAGGTAGCTGATTACATGGGGTATGCCCTGGTGTTTACAGGACCCAAATCGGTATCAGGCGCTCAAATAGAAGGAAGGACGTCTGAATTGTGGTGGAGAAGATTAACTTGCGGTTAGTGAGAGGGCTTTACAGATTTATACTTTGATCAATCTGCCTGTCATTACACAGCAACACCGCGAGTATACTGGGAAAGTGAGATAAGTCTGGCGTCAACCTTAAAGGCTCAGGTTGTTTCACTGAGATTGCTCACAATAAAGGGGGAGTTGTAAGGTGCTTCTACTCAGTCTTATCAAAAAGGTAGATCAGTGTGTACTGATTTAAAGGCAGGTTTATGTTACAACACAACAAAACATTTGAATGATCGCCACATCTGCAACAACTAGTTAAATAGTGTAAGAATGTGCTGTTTTTATTCAAAAATTATGTTGAATAGCTTTTTGGTTTGGAATAAAAATAGATCTTTGTGACATCAACTTGGGCTCTGGGAAGTGGTGATGGCCATTTAAGAGACCACACGATTCATAGTCAAGAAAATGATCACAACAATAACGTCTCCATTGTGTCCAAGGTAAAAATAGGTTCTGCAACACAGACATTATCAGAAAAATAAATACCTTTTTGAACATTAAAGCATGTAAACATGTCACAGAAGAGGCACACCATAAAAATATGAACTTTAAATAAGCATCATCTGTCCTCTTTAATGCTAAGAGATTGTTTGGGTTAACCATTGAAACAAGCATGTTGTTTGCCGTGCAATTGTATTTAGGATTTAGAAAAATAAAGACATAAAACATGTAAACATGTCACAGTAGAGGAACAAAATATAAGCATGAACCTCTTTAACATTGACTGAGCACAATACAGAACATTATTTTTTCCAAACAACTAACTCTACTGACCAAGATGGTTCCAGTTTGACCAAGATGGTTCCAGTTTGACCCAACTGGCGCAAATCAACATTTATGCTGGCCTTCAAGATGCAATAACCAACAACTGACTTTTGACTGCCATAAAGTCAGACATTTTAGAAAAAATTGTCATAAATTCGTTACAGCTCACAATAAGTTGAACAATGTGTCTCTACAGATATTTGTTCAAAGTAATGGACCCATTCTTCCCTGATAATGAAGTCAGAGGATCTCCAAAGTTATTCCAATACAACCTGAAGGGGACATGATTGTCTGGAACAAATATCATAGCAATCCATCAATGGATACTGAAAAATGTCACTCATAACCACAAATGTCAAACTCATGGTGGGGGAAAAGCCAAGGGATCACTAAAGTGAGTAGGATCCATCGACTGGGAACCATAAATGTCTGCACTAAAGTCTTGGGTCCTGCTGCACTCCATGCAACAATAGGTCTCCATCTGACATTGGGTTCTTTCATTATTGATAGGATGGTACAGTTGTTATTGTCACAGAACTCTTATATAACTTATATAATAACATGCTGCTGGGAAATCTGAGAAAAGCGCAGTGAAACATAGTGGAAAGTAGATCAATATGACCACATCACACTGTGACAGCAGTAAAGTGTACACATTAACAACAATAATTATATAACTGTCATGGGCAGCATCACAGGTCATTTGATGGTGGATGCAGTATTGCAGGGTGGTGGACAGTGTATTTATCTAAGATGTTTAAACGCTATGCAGCACTGAGTGGAAATCGCTTGATTTTGAGGACTACAGAGACCAAAGCATAGGCTCTCTTTAGTCCTTTGGATGGAAGATGTATTTCACTCGAATTGATTAACCAAGCTCTTGTTACCATTGCTGATTGTAACTGTGTTCAGGGCTCATTTAGCCTTAATGAAGCATTTCAATGTTCAGATGCCTGATTGATCCCTGCAGTTCATAACACGTACACTCGGCGAATAAGAACACAGAGATGCTTCCGGATGTCTCTGTTAGTATTCTTCTTTCATGTACGATGCTTTTATGTAGATTTTGAATGTAAAAGATTCAAAGCCGCAAAATTGTATTTAGAAAATACAGAGTTAGAAGCCACGATTCTTGTTTCTGGTCTTGCCTTTAAAATGTTCGGTACATTATGAAAGATTCTAAAGAGTGGGAAATGGCAACCGTCTTCAACAAATTCAGTTAACAGGGTAACATTTATAACTCATTTGCAGCAAGTGCTCCCACATTTGCGAACGATCAACTATTATTTGTTTGTTAGTTAGAGAAATATGTAACATTTGCTAAGTTAAAGTGTGTAAAAAAGTAAAATGTTTGGTTATGGGGAACTCCATGACTTTCTTTTGACTTCCATTCCAATACAGTTCAGAGGGAATTTGTCATTGTGTTTCCTCTGCCTTTATTTGACAGTTACAAACTACTGTTTCCAACCTTAAAAGTCTTGTGAACTTTTACAAGTGTTTACTAGTTTATCAGCAGTATAAAGGTCACCCGTAAAAAACCAACAGTGTGATGTTTTCAATAACCAATGATCACTGTGGTTTGGCTTATAACATTTGAAATGAAAGACACTAAAGTCTGTCCTTATCACCTCTCAGACGTCTATGAATTACAATTAGTGACAGAAATGCAAAGATTACAGTTCCAAATATAGACATACATAAACATATGTAAATATATGTGCAGAGTTGTGATGCAGAATCCTATTATTTCCTCACCCTTCCAACACACTTAAATTAACTTATCGGACCCCTCGATCGAGAGCCATTGACTCACTGTATATAAAGCAGTTATATAATGTCATCTTTAAAGATACACCATTCGCAGAACTGAGAACTTGTGATATTTTCATTTAACAGAGTATTGAAGTGGGATTATAAATGACGGACTTTTTTTGCAGTCTTTAATCGGTTACATTTATTTTGCTGCTGTTTTCTAACTAAATGCGTACCTTTTGGTAACGTTATAACCAGCAAAACCTGTTGTATAACTTCAGTATACTCCTCTTTTTGATTCATCCAGATGGATCTCAGAGGAATGGGAGCATTGCACCAAAACCTGCGGCAGCCTGGGCTTCCAGATCCGGACGGTCCGCTGTGTGCAGCTCCTCCACGAGGGCACCAACCGCTCCGTCCACAGCAAGTACTGCAGCGGGGAGAAGCCGGAGAGCCGAAGGCCCTGCAACAGGGTCTCCTGTCCGGCCCAGTGGAGGACCGGAGCCTGGTCAGAGGTGCAGTATCCATATGATTATTTTAAAGGTCCCCGATTATGCAAAAGGAACTTTTTAATGTCTTTAATACTTAAATATGTGTCCCCGGTGTGTAAGGAGACTCGCAAAGCGTCAGAAAAGAAAACCCCCTCTTTGTTCCTCCGTACCCAAATCTCTAAAAATGGGGGTACAACAGAGCTGACCCAGAATCAGCACTTTCGTAACACGGCTGAAATAGAGGGGTGTGAGGCATGGCTACAATGGGTGATCGGTTTGGTATTTTGAGCTAAACACTTCAGATACATGTTTTGTATAGATATGGCCTTATAATATATTATGGTGAGCTTTAAATAGGGATGTCCCGATCACCTTTTTTTGCTCCCGATCCGATTCCGATCATTTGATTTTGACAATTTGCCGATACCGATTTTTCCCGATCCGATCTTTATGCAATGCATTAAGAGAAAAGAAAGAAAAAAAGCATCCAAGTTGTCCCTTAAGGTTATTTTTTTATTTAAATTGGATATTCTATCCAACATGGATATAGCAGCAGCATTGGATCAGTTCAGTTGTGCTGCATTGGATCAAAACAAAATAAAGCTTTCAGTACTTGTTAGCTTACTGCTACAATTAGACACTGCGCCCTGCCCACTCTGTTGCTAGATTTGAGAGAAATAAGCAACCAGGTCTATGAAAACAAGCCCCAAAGAAGCAACACATACATGATGTTGTGTAATTTGAAACCAAAACTAAGGCCTCAGGATGACTTTAAGACTTGAACATGGTCATTTTTGTTTTGTAACATTGAATTAAAAAAAAAATAAAAAATAAAAAATCCCGATCCCCGATTTTTTTCTCCTGATTCCGATCTTTTGAAAATCACGTAATCGGCTCCGATCCCCGATCACGTGATCGGATCGGGACATCTCTAGCTTTAAAGGAGAAAATCTCTTATGACTTTATAGCATAGGGTTTGATTTGTGCAGCCGTTCACATCTCTGGAAGCTGAACGCTTTTATTCTGTAGTCTGGGCTTGTATAAATTAACTACAACCTAATTTATCATCAATCTGTCGGATTGATTTCGTTTTTAATGACTAATACATTTTTTGGTGTATTTGTGTTGATGCAGTAGCAGCTTGGCTGATAATGACAGGTCATTCTAAAGTTAAAAAATGAAGCATGATGCGTATGATATTTAATTTAAAGCAATGTCACATCTCATCTGGAAACATGCAGATTTATCGCAGATTTATATTAGTTTATAGCATTGATAGCAGCAGATTTGTGTGGGTTCAGATCTTTTTTTCTTTTTTTAAATCATGGTTTGTCCCCATATTGGGAGAGAGCTCTTTATATGCATGCATTTAATTACTGTATGCACTGAGCTAGCAGTATTGTAAATATAATTATGTTTAATTGTATTTTTATTTATCTATGAGTTACAATTAGATGCTTGTGAAATCAGTCAATAATCACAAAGACTAATTTGGGCTACAGCTGTGAGGAATAAACAGACTAATTGTGTCCCTGACATTTTGATTCACCCACAGTTGGTGACCACAGCAGGAAATTTGTCTAAAAACAGCCACATTACTAATAAAAAACAAAAACAACAGCCAGTCAAGGTCATATCAAAAGAAATATCAACCAAAGCTGGTTTCATGCTGCCTTGCTTTCATCTTTCCAACGATCACCCGCTAAGATTCAGCTGATGGTTTACACAGTACTAAATGCCTGCTTTATTTAAAGTGGTAATTCTTAACGTTTCAATGTTTGATTGGCAACTAATTACTAATAGCAACAGCAAAAGCTGCGAGTAGCAAAACAAACTATTATTGTTTTAAAAAATGCGGGGAAACATTTTCAAGCTTACTGACAAACCTTACATTTCTATGATTAGATCCTAAAACATCAACTTTAACCGGTTAAATGCATTTAATGTGAAGCTGCAGCAGTAAGAAATGTTTGCATATTTTCTGGCAATGTTGCCAAGTCACCCAAATTATAAAACTGCTTATGAATATATGATATATTTAAGCAATAGCTCACGACAGGCCGTGGTATATGCTCATTATATCATAGCTAAGGGGCGTGGTTCGGCCCGACGTGAAGCTAAGTTTAATTTATTTTTTAAACAATTTTAAACAGCAAAATATGGATCGGCATTTGCTAAATTGTAACTCTAATTATCAGAATAAGCTGAGAAATATGACATTGGTGCATCCCTCAAAATGCAATACAAATTAGGATCTCTATTCCAATTTGATCTTTCGCCAAATGTATAGGAAAATAATCACAGTAAAGTTGAGCTTCCCCTTGCTTCTTACACAAACTCTTCAGCCAAGTTCGTATAAACCATCCAGACACAGGAACCTGCTGTGTAAAGTAAATATGTTGCAAAGTGAAAACAACCCACAGCAGTGAGAGCTTCCTGTTATCCAGGACACAAACTGTGTTGCTGATAAGTGATAGATTGTATTTCCTGCAGATTCACCTGTGAAAACCAGATTGAAGAGGGGGATAGAGGAAATGTGTCCATGCTGATATTTTCTGCCGGCTCAGCTGGCAGTGGCGAATTTAGTTTGTACTCTAGATGGATATTGAACTTCGAGTGGGCTTGTTACCCAGCCAGTTATCCTAACATTTACTTCTGCCTCAACTAGAAAAGTGGAGTCATTTTGCTGCAATGTCTCTGAGTGTGTTTGCAATCTTCCACAGTGCTCTGTGACCTGTGGTGAGGGGTTGGAGAGGCGTCTGGTCTCTTGCCGGATTGGAGATCAATGTAACGGAGAAAGACCTGAAAATGTGAGAACATGCAGACCAGGACCCTGCCACGGTAAGCATGTTTTTCATAAAAAACTAAAAGAAAACAAATACCTACTCCAGACAAACCCCCACAACACTATTTCAATGTTATGGTTCAACATTTAAGCACCTTTTGCATTCTTAAATAACAAATCCTTCCAGCAAGTCCTCAAAAGTCCTCAAAGATAATCTACATGTCATTTCCTTCCTAAAGCTATTTTGTGTCACAACATCCAGGCAGCCGTTGGTACCCGATAACAAGTAATGCAATTTATGTCAATGAACTTTAAGTGTGTATTTATTTATTTTAATGTGCCATTATTGTCGGGTGGTAAATGCAGTTTTTAAAAATGTCTGCCCTTCACCCCACAACACTAACAAAACTGCTGAATTTCTCAACTCTAGCAGGTTTAAAGAGTCAAATATTTCTATTAGAGAGGAATAGAAAAACTGCTGCCTGGAAGAAAGGAACATAACACTTAAAAACAGCCTGGTTTGCAGAATAGTGATTATTACAATACATACTTGTAGTGAGTGGACTTAAATGGTCTTTTTCTATATTAGGATCCCCGATAGCACTAGCATGAACATTGGCTATTCGTCCTGGGGGCCTACACAGTCAAACACAAATGTCCACACTAGCCACACAAACACAACACACTTAGACACAAAACATGTAAATTGTAAACTACTCATTATGTAGATTGGCCCATTTCAGAATAATATAAATGATATGTTTTTATTATAATTATTGGTCATTAAAGTGTTATCAAAGCTGGTAAAGGTGCAGCTAGTTTTAATGACTTTGTATACTGCAGCTTGTGAATTAACTCCAGGTTTGACTAAAGTCTTAATTAAGGGTTCATTATATTTCACATCATTAATCCAAATCTGTTAAGTAACTAAAGGTATTAAATAAATGTAGTGGAGTAAAAGTACAGTACTTGAGTAAATGTACTTAGTTCCTTCCCACCTCTGGTGAGGACATTTATGTCAGCTTGGTAAATTGTTGATGTTGGACTTAAGCAAACACACACAGGAATCCTAAAATGGAATTAAATATGGCGATTTGCTTTCAGTGCAACTTGGGTTACTGTTTAGTAAAAATAATGTCCGTATTTTCAAACCTATGAAAATCACTTTTAAAACTCTTTCCTGTAAACATCCATTGCCTGGTGGATTTTCAGCAGAGATAAAGGTATAAACCGGGATGAAGATACAAATAACACAGGCTCCTTCAAACGTGGTGTGTTCAGATTATTTTTTGATAAAACCCCCTCTCCCTTACTTAGTATCCTGTAGTATTTGTAAGCGCATAAACATATAAAGGTATATAATGAAATGGGGGACAGCTAAAAAGAAGATTGAGTGAGAAAAGGTCAGGAAGATGTTTCAATATGCTCACTAAAACCATGTTCATAGTTTACAGTTTTCTAACAAAAACACAAAATATCATCCACTGGGTGTTAATCCTTTGCCGCAAAATGAAAGTAAGAGTATCTTTGTGTTTTTATGTCTGCAAAAAAGTTTACCTCAGACGCTCCCTTGAGGGAATAATGAAGTCTTTCGATTTTTCAAAGTACTCTCCAAGATATTCTCTGAGCTCTTTCGGCAATGTTTTTAATTTCATTGAATATTTGATGCGGTAAATATCTCCTCTACTTCTTTTGTGTTTTGCATTCATACAGCAGTGTCCGATTTGTGCCTCTAACTCAGTCAGCTTTACATTTGAATTAGCCTTAAAATCAAACAACAATAAATGATTTTAGTAATCCCCTACCAGTTGATTGCAGATAATAAGCCATCATTACAGGTGATAAAATGTCTTCATTTTATCCAGACCGTTAGAAAAGTCTTTAAGGATTCTGGAAATATCTTACAAAGCCAATAACCATGTAATTAACAGCATCAGGTATTTATTTTGTGTATACTTAATTAAGTGTAACCCCTTAATCAGTGCAAAGGTCAAAAAAGCTTTACTAAAATACAAAATTAAATAAAAAAAGACGATACAACAGTTAGAAGAACAAACAATGTAACATTATGTGAAAGCAAGATTTGTATGCCTTTTATATAATAAAGTAGGTCTTGGTGCTGTATGAATACTGTGAACATATTGAAACCCTAAACATTTTTCAAGCTTAAAAATACACCTGTTTGTCACCCAACATTGAACCTGAAATGGATCACACCCTCATTCTGATCACTAATGTATGGTGGTGTGTATCTGAGAGGCAGCTGCTGTGAATCAGACTTCATTGGAATGAGCATCATACTGTTGATGAAATGTTCTACGGTTGTGTCATGGCCTAAACACTTATCTGTCAGACTCTCATAGTTGAAAACAATGAATAAGGGATCTGTAATGCACCCACGTACTCTCAGCCTGTTTGATCTCTTTCCATGGCCATCTCTCACAGCTTCTCGGGGCAGTGTGAAGTGCTCTGTGCTCACACTGTTTGCTTTATGCTTCCTTCAGATGAGCCATGTAATGGAGACAAATCCATCTTCTGCCAAATGGAGGTCCTAGCACGCTACTGCTCTATTCCAGGCTACAACAAACTGTGCTGCGACTCGTGCACCAGACGCGGTGGAGCTCTGTTCCCGGAAGCGGCTGAGACGGAGGATCATGTCCGCTTCGGCTCAGCCTCCCAGCTGCTGGATACATTAACAGCTTCTGCAGCGGCCAGCGGCACTCGGCGAGGAAAACAAGGACCAGGCAAGGGATCCAGCGCCTCAGTCAATGCTGTGAAACACGCCCCTGCCCCACTTAAGAAAACCCTGTCGAAGATCGCTACCACAGCACGGCGGGTACCACCACACATGGCTCACACTGGCAGGAAGCTGCCCGCTATGGCACCATCTCCCCTGGCTGATTCCACAGAGGGTCAAAGGTCGGGCAGCGTGACAGATAGCGGGTGGCCTACAGCGTATTCTGAAGTGGAGAGATGAAAGAAACGCCCTTTTCCCGTCAGGACTTTCAATAATGTACTGCAGATTATCCAGCTTCAACCTGAGTCTTCTCACGCCAAAAACACCAGAGAGAAACGCAGAGAAAGAAAGAAAAAGTGCTGGTTCACTTTGTTGTTAAGAATTTCCATTCCTTTATGCCCCTCGTATTGACTTTTAATATATAATCTTCCAGGTAGCTCCCAGAGTATATTATTACTTAAATTGAGTTTCTTTGATTTCATTCATTTAATTGAGAGGAGTAAATAATACAATAAAATCCAATTAAAGGGGCCGCAAGGGAAATGTCATCCCATGTGAAAAGATCAAGGAAACAAAGTGTTGGTAGTTAATAGTGAATAATTTCAGGGATACAAAATAGCCAAAGGATATATTATTATTCATTTAATTTACTCCAGACTAACAGTATATATAACAAAGAAATTGTGGTTTAATTCCAATTGAACCCTTTTACCCATCTGAGTATTGAAGCTTTTATTTAAAGTCAGGTGAAAGGGATGGGCGAAGGTGTCCATATTCCCCCTCTGGTTGCTCTTTTTTCTGGTCATTTAATGAATCAGGGCCCCTGTGTCTGCAGAGCCTCGCAGCCTCCAGAAAACCTTCAGCAGACAGCGAGAGAGAAAATGTCAATAGGTGCAATAATTACAGCTGATTCAATTTGTGAAGATGTATGCACACTGCAGAAAGACAACTCAGTACAGGAATAAAACAGAAATACATGTTGCACTTGTTACAAAAAACAACACGGCTCGAGTGCAAATTGTTACATTCACCATTTTGTTATTCCTAAAGTTTATCCCAGATACTTTTCGTTTGATTAACATTGCATTACAGCAAGTTTCGACTAATTAAACACCACCATTTGAAATCTATGATCTCTCACCTTGGATGGGAGGTTTTATTTGCTATGAATTAATCTAACAAATGACATGTATTGTAATTTAAAGTTGCAGTTGATGGAAACAGAGATGTAAAACGGAAACAGAGTTGTAAAACGGTAATTCTGATGCAGCTGAAAATGTACTTGAACGTTACAAACTACCAATTTCTTGCCAAAAAATGTAAGTGTGAAGCTTGACTTACGGAGAACCCACATGTCCTAGTGAGAAGTCACTGCATTTTATAAAATTAAACACTAGTCTTTATATGGCCACAAATGCAAAGTGGCACAACCATTGGAAATGGTTGAAGTTGTATAGATTTTTTTTTATATAGATCCAGCAATGTCAGTTAAATGGAGCTCTACAGTTTCTATTGAAATGGGTATTTATAAAGGATGCTGTAAATACTGTGTATGAAAATATCAGTATTATTTTTAAGAAGCTAAGGACACTTTCAAAAAACATTTGAATCAATTATAAAAGCATTTATGTTACAGCAACAGTGTTACAAGGACATACACAACTATTTTACCCTGTATGTGAATGCCAAGTTCTCTGGGGTGAATGTTTCTATGACAATAGTTCAACAAAACTCTTAGCTTAGCTTATTTTTAGCTTAGCCTAACAATTGGAAGCATGGGGAAACAGCTAGTTCTGCTTCAAAACTTCTAACGCTCAATTTTGACATGTCCTATCTTTGCTTAATTAATCAGAAAAAGTGTAGAAAACAAACCAAAAGGATTTTGGTTAACATTGAGCTAGGCTGTTTTCTATTTGTTTCTCGTCTTTGCTAGGCTAAACTAAGCTAATCATCTTCTGGCTGCCAGTTCATCTTAACTGTGCAGACCCAAGTGTGGTATGAACTTCTCCTCTTATTTTTGGTGAGAAAGCAAATAACAACATTTCTGAGAATATCAAATGTTTCCATCCATCCCGGATTTTACCTTTTCTCTAAATTAGAAGTGTGTTTACTGCTAGCCATTGACCCTTTTCGACTCTCTGTTTTGCCCTCCTTGTGAAAGTGTGTGCCCAGACATAGGTATCAAAGAAGGGAACATATTTAACAAATGTTCTCAATAATGTATGTTCAATACAGCAGTGTCTTGTTCAGCCAGAACAGATTGAAAATGGAGGCAAAAAAACAACACCATGCAACTGAGAAGATGGGACAATGGAAAAGCAAACACACAACTTGAAATTGATAATTGGTTTTGGCTTTTTTTGGATTATTTTATACAATGACATAAACTGTTGATTTTGTATTCCCTTAAAGCTACATTAAGCGTGTTTTGACCACTAGGGGGCATAAAGCCTCCCAAACAAACTACCAGTTAGCATATTTTCACATCCAGTAGAGAGTTAGCTTGATTAGCAACACATTGAAACATCTTTGTTCACCTGATGAATTAAAATCCAAAACTCACTCTTCAGTATTTGCTCTGTTTTGGTCTCGACCAACTCCCAAGTGAAATCTGCTTCTTGACCGATTTTTCACGTTTGGTGCTAACAAACACATATTTTTTTTTACCTGGGAGTTGTTAAAGAACTATCATTCTATAAACCGTGGGGGCTGCAAGTCTTCATTCTCAGCTGTTTCATGTCTTTACACACATGACACAATCATTTGATACATTTTTATTTTATTTAATATTAAAAAAAACGTGCTTAATGGAGCTTTAAGATCGTCACAACCAATTCGTCAAAACAAGGTTTATTTCACATGTTGTGTTTGAATGAACAAAGCCTCATTGTAAGCACAATATGCTAAAAATGTTTTTGCTGTATGTGGAACATGCCCCCCCTCCCCCAACTTATTTACAGAATGGCTTTTTTATGGTGAAAAATGGTTCAGGAGAGAGGAAGCTATTTATTTAAAAAAGAAAAGAAAAGGATTTCTTTACAACCACAATGCATCTGACTGCAATAGCAAAGACACAGTTGTGTTTTCAGCAAATGAACAACTATTCACACTCACTCCTGTGTGCCGATGTGTAGTACATGTATATAGCATTCAGTACGTAGGTATTTATTGAAAGTAAAAGGGCTCTGCTTTGTTTTTACAATATGTGCAGTGCCGGCAGGTCAATAAGCTGCAGCAGATAAACCATTGAATCACTTCCAATGACAATTTTTCATCTGCATTTTCATGGATTTCAATGGATTTCAACTTTTTTTAAAAACATGATAGAATATAAATTACATTGTTTTTTACAAACAATTAGATGTAAATATACATGCTCAATTTTGAGATGTTTTACTTGTTGTCAGAAAGCTGTCTTTTCACAGCTGTTTTGTTGAAGTTGTTAACAGAGCTGTTACATCACAGCAACATGTACTGACCAGACAAATGCTTTATTTTAACCAATAAAACATTAATAGTGTAGTACCAGTAACCAGTAAGTCTTTTGTATGCTGTAACTGTTTGTAGTTGTCAGTATTGTCTAACCATTTGACATTTTGCCCCCTTGTTCTTTCGATTGCTGCCTATACAACATTGCTGCTAATGTTACGCAGAGCTTGTAATGATTAATAGTTGTAGATGTTACATTGACAATCCCTGACCCTCAGACAGATATTACTGCATAGGATTCTCCATGTACTGTAACGATAGCCCCTGTGCTACCTGTGCATTGAAGCCTACGATTGTCATGAATGTCAGTCACTCTCTGCTCTATTTGCTTTTCTCTGTATTTGTGTAGATTGAAGTGTACACTACTGATGCTGTTTGTTGTATTGGGGAGCACATAGCAATAAAAGACATGATTAACTTCTCTGATTGCTTGCTGTCAGGATTTCTGATCAGTGAGGACCAGTACTGAAGTTTTTGAGAAACTAGTCTTGTCAATCACAGTCATTTATGATCATTTAAAATTACAATTATATCAATGAATGTATGTCATCTTCTGCCTAGGGATCTTTTTATCCAAACAATCACAATTTATAATTTGGTGGCGTTGTGAAGTAGTGTGGGATCATGGGGGAGGATGTCTTCAACACCATTTCTGTCAGATTCTCCTGGTTAGGGTTTCTTCAGTTTCATATTCCAGCAGGACTTTACCAAAAGCCAAATTATCTGCAGCAATCTCGTCCTACAAAACAAACACACATTGTGAGCAAACCCGTTAAAACATTGGATGAAGCAGTTACAAATGTGTGATTATGCAGCAGATACAACTTGCTTCTCTGATTACTTAAGATTCGGATGATTTTAGCGGAGGCCAAATTATCCGCAGCAGTCTGATCCTCTTCAAAACAAACGTTTACTGTGAGTTAAACTGTTAAAAACACTGAATAAAGCAGTTTCATGTCAAGAATCTGTCTTGTTTAAATAGGACAGGATGGAGGGGCTTGGAGATAAGGGCTACATTTTAAAGCTTCTTCATAATTTAAGATACAGACGTCCAATCACTACAATCCTTCATCAGGTTCAAATAGATAATTGATTTCTGGGAAAATGAATTAAAAGATCTATAGTCATTACAGTTTTTCTCGATTGCTAACACACAAAACTTCTACATAAAGCACAATTATTTTAACTGACACTCAAAGAGAAAAACATTGGCTCAAATCTCCAAAACTCTAAACACGTTTTTAAGCTTTTCACACAATTTGCAAATCAACATGGCACTTTTTGCAAACCACTGCACACGTTTCTCCACGTAAGACACAGGAATCTGACATAAAGTCACATGTTAGCAGGTTTAAAACACTGATATTCAAAATGCCTCACACATGGACCAATGATCAAGAAACACGTTCCACCTGACCAAACACCTGATAGCATAATTGTTGGCTCATCAATCAGGATGTTAGCACTATAAAAAGACCACAGGTGAGTACTTTCTTACAGCAACAATGGAAGCCAACATGGAAGCAAGGGGAAGAGCAAGAGCAAGAGCAAGAGCAAGAGCAAGAGCAAGAGCAAGAGCAAGAGCAAGAGCAAGAGCAAGAGCAAGAGCTGGGCTGAGAGTGAGAGGAGGAAGAATGAGAGGTAGAGCTGGAGGGAGAGGAGGGTTCAGCCTAATCTAAGCCGATTTACTGTTGCCTCTGTAATCCGGACACTTGAAAACAGGTTAGTTGCCAGTTTTTAGCTCTGAATAATTCATGATGCATCAGTGCTTATATCTGTTGTGTGAAACGTATTGACTTCATTACCAACACACTCTCACTCCATAATCGTCCAGGAGCGACGTTTGGTCAGGGTCCTGTGGCGTGCAGTTGTGACGCTCCTAGGCTCCTTCAGCTTCATAAAGGGACGCAAATAGCTTTCAACTGATTGCAATGTATTCCCATCTGCGGCGGGATTTGACGCTCATGGAAGCACGGCATTCGTTTGTGTCGGCTGCCCTTAAAGGCAATGTGAGCGTCCATTCCCATTGGATAACGGAGAATTGTACACCCGGAAGTAAGTATTCCCCTTACTGTCGATTGATTTTACAGTGATATTTGCACTACTCATCGACTAAAAAACACCAGTCCTTGTCCTTGTTAATTACACAACATTGATTGGTTTAAATTGTGTGCAATGCTTTTGTATTTTTCCCCTTCGATTCGGAGAAACAAATATTTTAAAGGATGGGAGAAGACACTACACTACCCAGAATCCCCAGCTATCGTTTAGGACTACACCTTGTGCTCTGTTTGACAAACCCCGGTTTTTTTCACCATTCATTCCTGGCGTCTATGTCACGTGATCTTCAAATTTCTCCCTGCAGAAAAAAAAAAACATGCCGAACTTCGTTTTATTCTCGGTGGAAAATGCCTATTTTTAAGTTAGTTTGGCCATTAAAATGCGTTTTGATGTCATTTGATGCGAGAAATATGAGTTGTTATTTCAGATTATGTGTGCAGTGGATGTACATGATCTTTAGTTTGCTAGTTATTTCGAAGATTACTTCAGGAAATTGCGTCCATAGAACGTTTTCATTCGTTATGTTGTGTAACTGTTTAATGGTGTTATCTTTATTGCTACCCCCTTCCCCGTCAATGTATAGTGTTGGTCCACAGCGCAAACGTATTAGTTTAACAAAATCCGCATCTAAAGATACGTTATTTTCCCCTGTGCAATTCCAGTCTCACATCTCACATCACATCGTCATTAACAAATAGACCGAAAACATTTAAAAAATAATAATAATTCAATCAGGAGAGACGTGATGTATGGAATACATGTTTATTATCGGGTCACATTATATAAATGAAACATAATGATGACAGTTTATAACAAGTGAATGAAATGGTGTTTGGCGATTAGGCCCAGGTTTTGTAGGATGTCATTCGGGAAGGGAAGAACCGTTTCCGATGAACCCCCCCGGGTCTAGACACTGGTGGTGGTGATAAGTGGTTAGGTCCGGTTGGAAGGGAGAAGGTTGGGCTTGGCCCTGAGTTGGAAGCAGGAGGCGAAGGGGTGGAGGAGGGTTGCGCGTTGACACCTGGAAGACAGCTGATGGAAAAGGGGAGAGCATATATAGAGGGATTAACAGGTGCGATGATTAGGCTTGTGAACGGAGGGAAGTGATAGGGAGCGCCACTCCTCAGCTAACCTATCATTTAGTGAAGGGAGCGAGTATTGCCATGACGCGCAATACAAAGTGATAGGTCTTCCTGCCTGAACTTGCGCTGAGCTTAATTTCAATCAGGAGAGACGTGATGTATGGAATACATGTTTATTATCGGGTCACATTATATAAATGAAACATAATGATGACAGTTTATAACAAGTGAATGAAATGGTGTTTGGCGATTAGGCCCAGGTTTTGTAGGATGTCATTCGGGAAGGAAAGAACCGTTTCCGATGAACCCCCCAAAAGAAGTGAAAGTATGAAGTACTGAACGTGATGAATCTTACCTTGTGGGATGCAGTGGAAATCTATGGATGAAATGAGAGGTTAATACACGTGGGGATTTAGACATACTGATGCCTCCTAGGCATCCTCCCTGGACGTACATGGCTTCCCGGACGTACAGGGCATCCCGGACATACAGGGCGTCCCGGACATACAGGGCTTCCCGGACGTACGGGGCGTCCCGGACGTACGGGGCGTCCCGGACGTACGGGGCGTCCCGGACGTACGGGGCGTCCCGGACGTACGGGGCGTCCCGGACGTACGGGGCGTCCCGGACGTACGGGGCGTCCCGGACGTACGGGGCATCCCGGACATACGGGGCGTCCCGGACGTACGGGGCTTCCCGGACGTACGGGGCATCCCGGACGTACGGGGCAACCTGACTTCGCAGGGACACATTTTATACAGACCCGAAGGTTACAACCTGGACGTACAGGGTTAGACATGCAAGGATAAACATGAGCCGCGGGGCAAATATACGTGCTGACATGCTAAGAACCACCACCAGTTATATGCATACGTACCAATTTGGAGGTTGGAGAGACCTTTGGATAGCCAGCACGGCACTGGCGTTCGGACGAATGTAGGATGAGAAGCGGTTGTTGTAGGGAAGAGGAACAATTACCTTGATTGCGGCAGGTTTGCTGCACCTATCCTGAACGAGCCCTGAAATGCTCTTCAGGCACCACCACCAGTTATATGCATGTTTACCAGAGGTAAACTGGAGAGAACTTGGATAGCCGGCACGAGCCGATGCCCGGCGAAGAGGGAGATGTAGACAATGTAATGCGGCTGTTAGCTTGAGTACAATGATGCATGAATATCATACCCTGCTTAACATAAGCCATGTGAGCATGAAACCAAATATGTGGGTGCAATATGAGCAGCATGAAATAATATTTGCTTAGGTAAATGCTGAGACATGACCCATGATATGGCAGGGCTCAACGCTAACTTTTAAAAGTGGTTGCCAGGCTGGCAACCAGGCATCCGCTTTGGTTGCCAACTGAAAATACGGTTGCCCTTTTTGATACCTTATATTTTAAATAATTAAGATGCTATACAGTTATACATCCACTTAATAATGAACATGTGACACGAGAATGTTCAAATGCTTTACAATAAGTAATTAACGCACTTATTTGAACCTAAGTGGTAGTAAACTTGTCCACCCTCAATTGCTGGTATACAAAATACCAGTAGTGCTGCTGTTGTCCTGTCTTCATAGATCCCTCACAAATGAATTGAGCAAGTCACCAGTTTCTTGATCATCCGTTGACTCCCTTTCAAATGTGGGTTTTCTTGACCTTTGTGCTGACCCACACCATAGACCCATTGGCCCTTCAGCATGAAGTCTTGGATTGGCCAGACTAATACATTTCTAATGTTAAATAAATGAAAACCATTCATAGTTAAACATTTGATATTAATTATTGATGCTGTAAATTACCTTTAATATGTCTAACTATATTTAAAATGTGTTACCTTTTTATAGAAGTGATTATAATTTAATGCAACCATTTTCTGTGGTAAAGTTTCGTTTTGCACTTTTATTTTGTAGTAATAAGATCGGACTCTTATTTTGAAGGAACTTTTACCGGAAGTGAATAGAAAACATTCCTCTTTTTTTTCGTTCGGGTTTTACCTTACGCTCCATCAGTTGAATCAATTTGAACATTCATTGGAGAAGTTGAGGTGTTGGCTGAACTTTTATCACAGTCAAGCAACTTATTTTTGCTTCGCCATTTTGTTGTAAAACAAACACACGGCGCACCGCGCACGCGAGTAAACGTGCATCGCTTTCTGGCTCTGTAATCACGCCAATGCACGTGCAATTTAAGTATCAGGTTCCGACTGGTCACAACAATTAAATATCACTCTTAAAAACGAATATGAACATTTATCTATTTTGGGGTGCACGTTTTGCTGTCCTTATTTCTTATGTTAAAAACTGGTTGCCGCTGATGGCAACCAAAGTCCAAGAAGTGGTTGACATTTTCCAAATGGTTGCCAATGGCAACCGTTACTATCGAGCCCTGGTATAGGACTAGCTTAATTAGCAGTTTAATTACGCCACGGTGAGACGTAGATGCTGATGTGCTGGTTGGGTGATTAGACTGTCTTCTATCATCTTACATGAACATCTCTTTCTCCCTGAAAGAAACCCCCAAAAACCACGGATGGGCAGCATCCGTGGCTGTGTGAAGCTTGAAACTGCGGTACTTACTGAGCATTGTGACGGGTAGTAGTTACCCTAACTGCATAACTCCATGCTGTAACGCGTTACACCCGACACTGCCTGGAACTCACCTTAACCCTAAACTAGCAACGATATTCTCTCTTTTTTCCTCTCTCCTTTTTCTTCTCTTTTTCTCTCTTCTTCTTCGTTCTTCTCTTCTTTTGCTTGTCTCTTTCTTCTTCTTTTCTCCTTCTTTCCTTTCTCTCTTTTCTTTTCTTACCTGTTTTAGCGGTGAGGCGCAGGGAAAGGAGGCGTGCCTGCTGTGCGCTGAACCTGCTAGTAGTGATGTTACGTATTGCGCCGAGGCTTCGGAGCGTGTGTCGAGTAATCCCCAATCTTTTTGTGAAGCATGTATCGAGGCTTGTATCATTTTTGGGCCAGTGACGTCATCGATGACAATCGAACCTCGCTGCCTGTCGATACCACGTGACTGCTTCGGGAAGCGATTCATTTGAACCGTTGAGCCACAACGCTCATAATACCCATGATGTATAACAAGAACCATATTACCCCTCCTGTACCCGGGTCCGCTGGTGACACGATGGAATTAAAAGAGCTCAGACCCTCACTTATATAGAGGTCGGAAAATGTCATAAGTATAAATAGATACAAGCATAAATAAATGTAGGAATAAAACATGAATAAATAGATGAATAAATGCAGATAAGATATATCCAGTGTTTTTTTTTTTGGGTAGATTCAGCGTGTGGGCTGTGGCTCGCTGGAAAGCAGCCGACCCACGACCGCAGGGTTTGCTTATAGAGCTACAGCTAGATGAGATAATGCAGTTAATAAATGTATTCCTGATATGGTTTAGCCTTCTCAGGCTACAACGTGGTTAAGTTTATGAATAATATTAAGGAATACGAATCCCTCTTTGCAATGTTTACCAGCCTCCTATAGGCTTTTCAATCACAATCGTTCAACTGGAATGAAAACAATATTGTTAACATGAAAATAGGATTTTATGTCCGTTGTTTAGAGTTATTCTAAGGCTTTACTCATTGGGAACTCGGTATGAGATAGAGCGCAACTGTTGAGATTTCCAATTTGCCTGTTTTACACGCTTTGACCAACAGGGGTTTATGTTCAAATGAAGCCCATGATGAAGCCTCATGACATGAACCCTTTGCGAACCAATTGGCTGGAAAGCTTCAAAGCTTCATAAGGCTTCATCTCGCAATCACTACCTGCTTGTCACTTAAGACGCACTTAGAGACCAGTACTGCTACTGAGCCGGAAGCAGAAGTAGCTTCGATGAGATGTAGCTTGAGCCCTGCCTGCCTGCAAGAGGGGTTGTGGTTGAAGCCGGAAGTGGGTGAAGCTTCGCAAGCGATGAGGGCCCGTTCCGCGTGAAGGCCGGAAGCGCCGCATTTGAGCGGCCCTGATGCCAGTGATGCCCTCTCGAGAGACTGAAGGCGTGTGTCAATTGTTTGCCTGAAGTAGCCCATTTCCATTAAGCCGGAGGAACTTCCGTGGAGCTCAGTATCCTTGTCTTTTTCTTCCGCATCTGGGTTTGCGGGGTGGCCGGCTAGAACCGCTAGCCAACTGGGGAACGCCCCCTGTAGCTTAATCCGCAAGACTGCGGAGCTGATGAATTAATACCCGGAGCTGGGACGAAGCCCTGCTGCTGCTTGCGCGTTGACACCTGGAAGACAGCTGATGGAAAAGGGGAGAGCATATATAGAGGGATTAACAGGTGCGATGATTAGGCTTGTGAACGGAGGGAAGTGATAGGTTAGCTGAGGAGTGGCGCTCCCTATCATTTAGTGAAGGGAGCGAGTATTGCCACGACGCGCAATACAAAGTGATAGGTCTTCCTGCCTGAACTTGCGCTGAGCTTCATTACTTTATTCCGAATGTGCTTGCTTTTCTCTTTGAAAGTCATCACATAACGGCATTGTAATACACGGTCCGGCTGCATTAAATATTACATATCTGCCGTATTTCTCTATTTATAGAGCCCTGATGAGAAGACTTCTAGACAAACATGAGGAACTGCCGCCAACACTGAAAACGTGACGTGGATCATAAATATATCAGCAATTAAACAACGTCTTACATTTATTTTTCACACAATACGTCTCTTTGCAGTATCAACACTAATTCGGCTGACTTTTATATTTGATCCAATTGGTAGATGGCTGTATTTACACCATAAAGGTGCACAGCTGATAGAAAGGGACACCTGGTGGTTAAAGCATGTTATTGAATTTCATTATTTTTATTATTAGATATTACAGTTTTTCTCGATTGCTAACACACGTTTTTTTCTTAAATTGCTCAGTTTCTCAGAACACTAAACACAATTCACAAAACCACACACCCAAAGAGCAAAACACCTAATTTCTCCTGCTAAATTAAGAACTGCACTCAAAACTACATAAACACTTACCAAATGCAAACTTTTGCACCAAATATAACACACTTCATTAATTTGACCACCCAACTACACACTGCTGAGCATAATCTAAAGCACTTTCATCTGTGCTCTGTACATAGAGGTTTCTGCAGAGAAAGATTGCTTGAGTTTACAGAAATACATTAAATGAAGAAATACAAATGAGTTGTTGAAAAAAAATCAAATTTAATTCAAAACTAACATTGTGCAACATGCATCTCAGCAGATAGTTACTATGCTTCGGATCTCTCTAAGTGTGATGGCATTGTTTGCCAAAACCCAGTTTGTATCTGCTGCTTCCTGTGCCTCGTTGAAAATCCTTAGCCTTCCACCTGCACCTCTTTGTTTCTCAGTCCTTCAGATAAACAACAAAGATATAGTGGTTGGTCAGTGTGTCTGTGTGCATAACAGTAAGTGTACCACAGTCAATTGTGCAAGATTTATGTACAGTTATAGTATGCAACATGCCAACAATTCAATTATAGTAATGAAGTAAATACTTTTCACACAACAGATATAAGCACTGATATATCATGAATTATGCAGAGCTGAAAACTGGTAACTAACCTGTATTCAAGTCTAAGTGTCCGGATTACAGAGGCAACAGTAAATCGGCTTAGATTAGGCAGAACCCTCTGAGCGTCCTCTCCCTCCAGCTCTACCTCTACCTCTCATTCTTCCTCCTCTCACTCTCACCCCCCCTCTTCCTCCTCCTCTCACTCTCAGCCCAGCTCTTCCTCTTGCTCTTGCTTCCATGTTGGCTTCCATTGTTGCTGTAAGAAAGTACTCACCTGTGGTCTTTTTATAGTGCTAACATCCTGATTGATGAGCCAACAATTATGCTATCAGGTGTTTGGTCAGGTGGAACGTGTTTCTTGATCATTGGTCCATGTGTGAGGCATTTTGAATATCAGTGTTTTAAACCTGCTAACAGGTGACTTTATTAGACCCTCCAGAAAAACGCGGGCAAAAATCCTTGATTATGCGGGCTAAAATCCTTGTTTATGCGATAAAACATGCAGGGTTTTCAGTGATGCAAACACGGGTATGGTGAAAAAAGAGAACTATTCGAAGCAGAAAGAAACAGCGTAATATACCATCTGACAAAGGCCTGTGCTATAATGCTTCAATTAACTGGTTATTATTTATAATATACTCAGATCAATAGGAGACAGATATTTTAAGTTATAAATCAAGGGTTTTTATTATTATTTACAGCAAGGGTGGGGAACCTTTTTCCTTAACATTTTTACAACATCCTCCGAGGTTACAAATTATTGAACTCAACCTCTGCTTAAAAAAACTAAAATCACAGACAATTCATTTGGCCTTTCTTTCATGCTGTGCAAAGAAAACGCAACCTCTTAATTCAGATATCTTACCATGACTCGCGCATGCATGCACCATGACCACCAAAACAGAAAGATATGGACACAAGATGTGCGCAAATGTACTTATTATCCATGTGAACATGATTTAAGTGGGGGGGACCTAACCTTCTCTAGGAGGGTCCGGGGGCATGCCCCCCCGGGAAGATTTTTTTTTAAATATTGAAGTTAAAAGCATCAATCTGGTGCACTTTGAGAACAACATGAGGAGATCTATGGGTACATCTTTCAACACCCATTTGAAACAGAACTGTAAGCAGATTTTTCTTTTTGGATATTTTACAAATCACTCCCCTTTTAAACTCTATTCTTGTTATTTTTAACAACTTTTATGTTACTGTCATATAGTATTTTATACCTGTTTTTCCTTTAGTCTCTAATGTCTCATTAATAATTATAATGATCATATCAAGGTGTGTCTTAACCTCACTGAGCTGAGGTTATTTGAGCCTCTCAGGAGAGAGCTCTCTTCCACCTGGTTGTAGAAAAGCTCTTTAAATTCGTTAGCATAGCTAGCTAACCAGATGCTAATAACAACAGATCGCCACTGTGCTTACAACTAAAGACACAGCCACGCAAACACTGCGGCATGTGTACGGCTCCTTATGGGTACTGCAATTTTTGAAGAGCTGGAGCGGCGTTCCGGTACTCTCCGTAAGAACTTAAGTCTAGTCTACACTCCTTTCAGACGAGACATAACCACGTGAAGACACGTTACGCTCGTGTTGTGTTCAAGGAACCTGTCCTTGGCCAGGAAAAACAGGCACTCGCTTGTTTAATTATGTTGCGATCTAGATTTCTTCTTCTTTTTTGAAGTGAGAAGTTGTCCGTCAGTCGGACGGACTAACGGACGGACTGACGGACCCCCACCCCCCCAAAAAACGAAAACTCTTCGGTTCTCCACGAATTACACAAGTCACCCAAAGCAGCGTTAAAAAAGCGGGAGGCGCCAAAAAGCGACTAATTTGCATCACTGGTTTTATGTGAAAGTGAAACTGCGGGAAGTTGCGAAATATGCGGAAAGTTGCGAAATATGCTAAATATGCGGGAAAAAATTATCGATTTTTTTTAAAATATTGGGCTGTCTTATTTATTCTCTCTCACACACAACCTGCCACTAACGTTAAACCCCTTTACTATTCAATTAAACACATTCAATGTTTATTTATTGTAAAAGCAATTGGGCTATTTTAATCTCACACACACACACACACACACACACACACACACACACACACACACACACACACACACTTCTCCGCCTCATTCTGTTCTCGTTTACTCTTTCGTTATCTGCAGCTTCAATCTTGTAGGCTACTCACCTCGTTTCTTGTAGCCCTCGAAAGGGTTTTGGAGGTTGATGCCTCGTGAACGTGAGTTGTTTGGCTTTCTTGTCCGCAGCAGCAGAAAGCATTTTCGAATGTTTGAATGAATCAAAGTGGGTCGTCACCATCGATTTTCTCTTATGCTCCAACACACAGTTGCACGGGGTGCAGAATAGTTTCCCCCCACTTTTTGCCCGGTCTTTAGTAGAAATGTTCGTCGGTAAATGAGATGGATTAGATATTTTCATCTTGGTGTTTTCTCTATCGTGTGAGCTCCACACGTTCACTCTATACATTGTTGTTTACATTATGTGATGCGCGAGCTGATGACGTCACGTCAAGACGAGTTAACTTTTTTTTTTCTCAACTTTGTGTGGAAAAAGGTGGGGATTATGCGGCCTTTTGATAAATATGCGGCCTTTTAGAAATCTGCGCCATTTTGCTGATTATGCGGTAAATTCTGCGATTGCAGAATTGCGTTTTTCTGGAGGGTCTACTTTATGTCAGATTCCTGTGTCTTACATGGAGAAATGTGTGCAGTGGTTTGCAAAAAGTGCCATGTTGATTTGAAAATTGTGTGAAAAGCTGAAAACTTGTTTAGAGTTTTGGAGATTTGAGCCGATGTTTTGCTCTTTGAGTGTCAGTTAAAATAATTGTGCTTTATGTATAATTTTAGTGTGTTAGCAATTGAGAAAAACTGTAATAGGATCCCTTTAAAGTATATTCATTACTCGTTATTCTCTAGTTAACTAAAGACTGTATATAATGACTATTTTGCACATCCCTTTCAAGATTTCAAGATTTTCTAAGGTTTATTGACATATCATATTCACAAACGGTGTAGTTATGCAATGAATGAAAAACTTGGGTCACAGGTTCCTCAATAGTGCGTTACAAGACATTTATCAATATTTGTGCATACCTCCAGCAATTTTAACTATGTTGAAGCACTTATTTTAACTGATATTATACATATGTATTATACTCTTATAGGATGTATATAGATATTTCATCTCCGGCCTTGTCAGGTATTGAACAATCAATAAATAAAGAACACAGAATTATTAAATATAAAACACAGAATTTGTGTGATTATACTAAATGATTTACAAATAAACACCACTGCATATTTACAACTGTTACACATGCTGAATGTTTCCAACTTGAGATCAATAAAGTATATCTTATCTTAAGATGATCGATGGCTACTGCCATATTTGCCAAATTTGACTTTTAACCTTGACAAGTGCATGTTTTAGGCTTATCAATTAATGTAATGTAATGTTATCAATTAACAACAGGAGGGGTCACAA
The DNA here is from genome assembly GCF_949606895.1 of Notothenia rossii. Taxonomy (NCBI): domain Eukaryota; kingdom Metazoa; phylum Chordata; class Actinopteri; order Perciformes; family Nototheniidae; genus Notothenia; species Notothenia rossii. The sequence goes on from NC_136909.1 coordinate 32,365,367, forward strand.
ACATAAGACCATCTGTTAAATAAAGCTCTTCTGATCTTAGCTGGCATGTGGGTATATATGTATATTAATGCTGCCCATTATGGGCACAAGCAATTTTCACCCATTTATTAATTATATGTTTTAAATTTGAGTGTTTCCTATCCCCTAAACCTCCAGGGATGTACGTAGTATAGTGGCATCTTCTTATTATGGGAATTACGAAAACGTCTTTTAAACTACAACTCCCAGTAGAGACGTGCCATAGATAGAGAACATGTTGCGAAACACAATATCGATAGCAGCGTCCCTAGCAACAAGTAACATGTAGTTAATAATAATAAAAGACATTAAGAAAAAGGCATTTTAAACAGTCATTAAAAAGCAACACAATCTACCTGCATTGCATTACTCTAAACGTGTAATAACGTGCTTTAACCATTAGGTGGTTTGGTTTAAAGATTTGTCAAGTTTACAGTGTTAAAAAAATAAAATATACTGCTGTTTCTGGTTTAGTTTACGACGGATATATTTAGTTATTGTTTTGATATTTGTAACACAAAAGCGATGGAAAAACCCCACAGCAACACAGAAAAGATGGTCTTAACATGACCCAGCGGTCTAGTAGTTAATAAAAAACAATCATATCAAAACAAAATATTACTACTAACTTTATTGTGAAATTCAAACTGAACGGTAAAAGAATAGTTTCCGGTCTATTCTGAGCCCGATCTCTGTAGATACATAAAAATAAAGAACTACGACAGATGTGTAATATATTTAATGCAGCCGAACCATTTATTACAATGCATTCATGTGATGACTTTCAAAGAGTAAAGCAAGCACTGCTGAATAAAGTATGATTTTATCTTTTACGAAACGTTTTTTTTCATATGGAATGCAGTTGGAGGTCAACCAATCACAGAGCTTGAGAACTAATCACGGGGTTTGTCAAACAGAGCACATGGTGTAGTCCTAAACGATAGCTGGGGATTCTGGGTAGTGTAGTGTCTTCTGCCATCCTTTACTCCGAAAAAATATTTGTTTCTCCAAATCGAAGGGGAAAAATACAAAAGCATTGCACACAATTTAAACCAATCAATGTTGTGTAATTAAAAAGGATAATCTGGTGTTTTGTAGTCGATGAGTAGTGCAGATATCACTGTAAAATCAATCGACAGTAAGGGGAATACTTACTTCCGGGTGTACAATTCTCCGTTATCCAATGGGAATGGATGCTCACATTGCCTTTAAGGGCAGCCGACACAAACGAATGCCGTGCTTCCATGAGCATCAAATCCCGCCGCAGATGAGAATACATTGCAATCAGTTGAAACCTATTTACGTCCCTTTATGAAGCTGAAGGAGCCTAGGAGCGTCACAACTGCACGCCACGGGACCCTGACCAAACGTCGCTCCTGGACGATTATGGAGTGAGAGTGTGTTGATATTACTGTAATTGAATTGTTGGCATGTTGCATACTATAACTGTACAACAATCCTACACACTTTACTGTGGTACACTTACTTTTATGCAACACAGACGCTGACCAACCCACTATATCTTTATCTGAAGGACTGAGAAAAAAAGAGGTGCAGGTGGAAGGCTAAGGATTTCCAATGAGGCACAGGAAGCAGCAATTACAAACTGGGTTTTAGCAAACAATGCATCACACTTAGAGAGATCCAAAGCATAGTAACTATGTGCTGAGATGCATGTTGCACAATGTTATTTTTGAATAAAATATGATTTTTTTCAACAACTCATTTGTATTTCTTCATTTTCTGTATTTCTGTAAACTCAAGCAATCTTTCTCTGCAGAAACCTCTCTGTGCAGAGCATAGCCCATAAAAGATGAAAGTGCTTTAGATTATGCTCAGCAGTGTGTAGTTGGGTGGTCAAACAATCTAGTATTATGAATGAAGTGTGTTATATTTGGTGCAAAAGTTTGCATTTGGTAAGTGTTTATGTAGTTTTGAGTGCAGTTCTTCGTTTAGCAGGAGAAATGAGGTGTTTTGCACTTTGGGTGTGTGGTTTTGTGAATTGTGTTTAGTGTTCTGAGAAACTGAGCAATTAAAAAAGAAACGTGTGTTAGCGATCGAAAAAAACTGTATTTAATGATAGTTTGAGTGCAAGCAAATGAATAAAATCACAGATGCTGTGCCTTTCATCACACGCATGATATTGAACAATGGAACACAAAAGCATTTAAATTAATATTGGGAGTCATATCGTTACTTTGTTGAGAATGTGGCCCTGTAATAAGCGGAATAATGTGCAGTGACTTGGTCATTATGGGGAAAAGAACACTAACAGGCTGATCAGGAGCCCGACGCGAAGCGGAGGGATCTAGATCGGCATGAAAAAGAAAAACACCTTTATGCCGATCTAGATCCCTCCGCTTCGTGTCGGGCTCCTGATCAGCCTGTCAGTGTTCTTTTCCCCATAATGACCGCGTCGCTGCACATTATCCCTTACTTATTACACATAATTGCAATAATTAGCTGCCTTTCTTTAAACAGTTTCCTTCTCCTTAATGACAGTTGGCATTTGCTGACAGCCTGTGTTTATTGATTTACAATCACCAATTTCTGTTGGAAGGGCTTATTACCATTTGGTTTTCAAACAGGGTTTGCCCTTGTTGTGCCTTGCCGAGACATTTGAGACATTTTAATTAGCCTATTTATTAGATACAGCTTTTTTCCAACAGAGCTTGTTTTCGCAAAACACTTACAGTTTTTTTCAATTGCTAAAAACGTTTTTGAAAGCAGGGCTTATTTTCTAAAAAATTCACAAAACCATACACACAAAATTCAAAAGAAGCCTCAATGACAGCCAAGTCAAGCTCTATTTTAATACTTTCTGACACAACAATTGAAAAAACAATTAATTGTCATCTTTTCAAAATGACTTTGAGTGAAAATTCAAAATGAAGATAGCTTAAATTAAGTTGCGACATCATTAAAAGTAAAGATATTAGTATTTCAGCAGATTTACTGTAAATAACAGTTTTAGGGCATCTTGAACAACTATATTGCAGGTTGCTTCAGTGGCTAACACACTAAAATGTCACATAAAGAATAATTATTTAAACTCACACTCAAAGAGCAAAACCTCAAATCTCCAAAACTCTAAACACATTTTCAGCTCTGCACCCAATTTGCAATTCAACTTGGCACATTTTGCAAAATACTGCACACGGTTCTCTAAGTAAGACACATAAATCTGACATATTCACTTGTTTGATGCAACCTACACACATGAATCAACTAACAAATACACATGCCAAATGACCATAAACACCAAACTGCTATTTTTACAACAACAATGGAAGCCATAAAAGATGATTGTGCTTTTGATTGAGCACCACAGTGTGTAGCTGGTTGGAAAACGTGTGTGGTTTTTGATTCAAAAGTTTGGTTTTAGTAAGTGTGTATGTCGTTTTGAGTGCAGTGTTTCATTCTGCAGTATATGAGGTGTTTTTCACTTTGGGTGTGTGGTCTTGTGAATTATCTTTAGTTTTTTTTAAAACGTGTGTTTTAGCAATTGAAAATTACAATTAATATCCTTTCGTTATTTATGACATTGATTATATTGTTTTCTTATAAAATAGTAATTCAGTGGATTTGTATGGTGATCAAACTTCTCCATATTTTGGCTCACCACAACAACATTAAATCCCACACATCAATGGTTAGCTTTGTTGCTCCAGGTTATTTTCTTTGATTTTCTTTTTTTTACATTTCAGCAGGTGGTCAACTGATTTGTTAAAAATGATGTGGGTGCTCTTAATCCAAATACAGTTTGAAACTAAATTGGAGCGCATTCTGTTTCTTGTAAAATGAGGACACCAAAAAAAAAGGGTTTTTTTCATTGTTTGGTTGGCTCTTATTCATATTTATTTTATTTTGCATTTGCATTGCATTTGATATTGAGGTTATCCAAAAGCAACTGAAAATAATAAGGTTACATTACTGTTATACTATGATACTTAGATTAATTACTGTTAATTAGTAATTATAACCGTAACCATTCTAAAAGTATCACTCCATGCCCTGCTCATTCAATAGCCAATAATAAGAGAACTTTCTCCTGGGTTTGAACCCTTCCACATCTTTTACATTCTCAAAAACCGATATAACACACTACAGGAAAGGGAAACCCCCAAAATAGCATTAAAGTAATAACCATTAGATCTCTGCAATTCAATGTTTACATGTTAAAAAGGATTAGGGTTATATAGGACGTATTAACAAACCCTTTCAGATTCAAATAGCCTTCTGTAAAAAACAAAATAACAAAATTACTAGAAAGTACTACGGCTGAAAACATCAATGGTAATTCTCCCCTCTAAAATAATGAAATCCCAGAAAAATGCCACATCTGGAGGCATTAGAGGCTAGAGCATGTAAGCCTCTGCGCTCTCTTGAGAAATGGGATGAGACAAACATAGAGCAAAAGAAAGGAGGATGACACAGTGGTGAATGCAACTGTTTGCCGCCATGCTGTGTGACAAATTCAGGAAAGACAGGTCAGCATACAGTACAAGGGGGCGGGGGGAGGCAGATTATAAGTGAGAACACGATGTCAACTTTTATTATAGCCACAAAGAAGCTAATTAGTCCAAGGGGGGCTAAAGAACCCATTTCAAGAAGTGCCTTGTTCAACCTTTTCTTATTGTGTCCTTGTGTTATTGCATGTGTAACCAGCAAACCAAGGTACAACTTGCGTCATTGTGGTTTTTTTCCCGAGGCGTTCAGAGCCCAGGCGTCTGACACGGAGCCAGGACCCTGCATGACTGATAAGGGCTTATCCTCCGAGCTGACAGACTATAAACTACTTTGCACTCGGGTGGCTGCTTTTGGCAATGTGGCAAAAACGTCACGTGAGCCTACTGTAAAAATAAAGTCAGAAGCCTGTGCCCAATGTTTGACATCATAGGAGCTTTTAGATCGCCTCTTCTCATTGGCTTTCACATTTGCATGTCAGCTGCATTCACCATCGGTTTAAACTACCACAGATCATGAGAGGGGCGTTTTTCACATATTAAACAATTATATTTCATCCACATAATCTTTAGCCATGTAATCCATCTTTCCATGTTCAACCTTTTTACTTTGACTGTCAGGATTTGAGTTTTTTTGTGTTGGGTTTTGGTTTTATTTTGCTGTTCTGTGTTCCCTGTCTCATGTTTTCCTCCTTGTGTCTTGTTTGATCCTTCTTCCTGTGTTTTCCTTCCTGTCGTTAGTTTCCCTGGTGTGTCTGATTGTCTCATGTGTTCACCTGTTGCCCTTGTGTTTCTCCCTCCTGTACCCAGCTGTTTCTTGTCCCGTGATTACCCCTCTCTGTATTTAGTCTTGTCTTTCCCTGTGTTCCCCTGTCGGTTCATTGTTTGTTTTCCCCCCTTCATGTTGGTCACAATCGGTTTTTGGTATGTTATCTTCCTCGTGTTACCTACTATCCTTGCCATGTTTTTTGCTGATCGGCTTTTTTTAAATAAAGCTTGCTTTTTGTTTATAGACCTTTTACCTTTTTGTAGTCTGCTTTTGGGTCCTAACTTTCCCGAATCATAACATTGACGTTCTTATTAAAAGTGTAAAATCTAAAGTAGGCTATATGTCCTTATGAATAAAAAAAATAAAGAATAAAAAGATTCTTTACATCAAATGGTGTAATATATAAATGGCCTGCAAAGGCTAAAATCCCAAAGTTACCACCAAAGGGAGCTACTTCCTCATCCTCACCCCCACCCCCAAACCCCCTGCTGGAAATGCCTAACAGAGAAGTATAACTATGTAACACTCGTGCTTCTATAGGCTAGCGAGCTGAACATTTTTAACTGATAGGCTAAGGGGATATCTCTAAGCCGTTGACCAATCACAACGGAGCCGGCAGTATGAGAAAAATAAAGACCTTTTGAACATTTAATCATGTCACAGTAGAGGCAAGAAATACAGATATCAAACCTGAAAATGAGCATCGTAGGGCCCCTTTAAAACCTCAGAAACTAGATCTGATTTGATTTACAGCCACAAAATGACCCGCCTTCTTCTTACTGATCTCAACCAAAAAGCCAGAACCAACAAGAAATTGGGAAATCATTTTTGCTCCAGCAGCAGTGTCAACGCATTACACGAGAAAATAGGTTTAATAGATACAATAAGGTACAAATATAACACAAATCTAAATCAACATTAGTGACAAGTAAGTGGAGTAAGAATACAACATTTCGTCAAAGGAGTTTGGGGATTCACATCACACACCTGAAAAACCAGCAAGAGCTGCATTCATCCAGTCCGGGAACGGATGAATATTTTCGTATTGACTGATTTCGCGTTGTGAAAAGCCAAAGCAGCAATCCACCCCATTGGCGGGAGGCCAAGTGGGCTCAGCCTCTGTGAACATTTGCATGACAGTCTGTGTATGATTTTGTCAGTGCCTGCAAATGTGGGGGGGGAGCTCGCCCAAAGGTTTCCAAGAGATAACTCATGCAAGATCTTTTGATGAACTCCCGGCTGAACATGAGGGTTTGGTTAGAAACAGTGATTTGACTGATTACTGTTTGTCCTTTTGTTGGCTGAACAAACTGGCAGGTCCTGTTTGCGCTGCAAGTGGTACTCAATCAGTAGAGGGAGAGAGACCCAATCTCCTAAAACAATAATGTCTCTTCATGTATGACCAATGACGGCGTAATAGAACCCTTTTCATTTCATTTAAAGAGGACATTTCATGAAAAACTCGCCTTTTCAGTGCTTGTGCATGATACATTTGGTTATTTCTGGAGTTGCTACATATGTACTATTTTCAACTTTATTAAGCTCAATTTTGAACTTTTCTTATTTGATGTTAACTCCTGGCTAACGCCGTTAGCTAGCTTTCAGACCGAATATCTGGAGTGTAGTTAAATATGTTTTACAGACACCAGGCACAAGGATATCCAGCGTTTCCTTCGATGGATTCTGGACAGTTTGGGCCCACAAGGATTGTATCGAGAGCTGCACAATGTTTTCATCATGAGCCTGAGTCTTCATCATGATGGTCCCTGGGCTGTGTGGGACGTCCAGCCTCGTTCCTGTGCCGCAGACGCTGCGTACCTGTGGCCATGACTTTCGTTGCATATTTTACTTCAACTTGTGTTTATATGAACATGTATTTATTTTATATTCGAACATGATGCAACTTTCACCAAACCTAATTTTACTTTAGGTTAAATAAAGTATTTTGATTGGTTGATTAATTGATTGATTGACCTTTCATCATATTATACAATACATCACCCCGGATCTGAACTTCTCCACGTATAGCTTGAGAAGAGTTTTTTTCTTAAATCAGAGCAGACTGGGCTTTTTCTAAGAGGGCTTAGAAAAAGTTGTCATTAAAAGTGTGTGAGTGTTTCAGATAGAGGGTGAATACAGGTATATTAAGACAGACGGTGCACACTTTTTTTTTTTATTAAATCATGTAAACATGTTCTAGAAAAAACAGAATAAAAAATATGTATGAAATATGAATGTTAAGAATAAACATAACTTGTCCCCTTTAAAAAAATCTTCTTAAACCAATTTAGAGATTCAGAATCTGGACATGAATTCATGTTCCCAATCCCAATGTCTTGCACTTATTTTTAGTAAATATTCCCTCATAAGCTCTCCTTTATGGGATGGCCTTTTCCACTGGATGGCATGCCCTCTAAACTCAGATGAACTTTGAACAAAAATATAAAAAGCACACAGACCAATTCAACTCTTACACTTTATTTCACTTTGGCTCCCGACATAACATGATAACAAAAAACACATTGGAGTGGATCCAGTGGTTAACGTGTCATTCGTTCATCATTTTACAAACATTTCTGACATGAGCAAAGGGAATCAGGGAGAAATTCTTCATGCAAGTGGCAGATATCCATTTCTCCACAGAGAGAGTAGCCTCGGTGGACCATTATGCAATGTAAATACTGTAAGGTGCGGCTGCAAAGGCAAATGTGTTCCTTTTTTTTTTTTTATATCCTCGCACATAAACATTGTATAATAACTGACAATTCATTTTCTTCTGTGGCTGGCAGGTAACAAATGTCTATTTAGGGAGATCAATGTGGGGAATCAGTTACTGATATAGAAGCGGTTATGGACCCATGAAGATGAATTACAGCTTCTCATTATAAGCTTAACCTTCCAAGCACATGGATATGTATTTTCATCATCAAAACAAAGTGCTTCACTTCACAAAATCAATAGAAGTAAACTGTGGTCTCCTATTGTTGACTTCCTTGGGGTCTGCTGGTTGGGGTAGGAAGGGTTAAAAGTTTTACACGTTGGCTTGTAGGCTGCACTTTGGTTTCCACTCAGGCGTGTTGTTGCGGTATTTCACTTAATGTGACTCAAATGAAAAAGGACGTCTTAAAAATATGTGTCCATGTGAACTTTAAGGATTGCTTATTCAAGGATATTGGGGACAGAATCTTCTCTCTGTGCGAAGAAAACCTTCCAAGCGTTATCTTCTTGTTTCAGAGGGTAACTTCCAAATGTAAAATCTTTTTTTGTATGAAATTCCCTCTTTTAGTTTCCCCCAGACAGTGTTTACATGCTGAGCGGAAGTGGAGGAAAAGTGACACAAAAGGGCATTCTGTATGAAAACCGATAAACCTTGGATGACTTGTGTAACTCAGACTGATAAATCCTCATGTTAAAGGCTTACTGTAGAGCTGTGTTTACTCACGATGGAGCACAGTTGTATCATTGGGTTTACTACTGGGAGGATTTATGTTGCACTTCCCAATGTTTTTTTCAGAATGAAATCCGCCTTTGGAAATGTTACACAGGAACAGGATTTTATTATCTTATGTGTGGGTTTTTCTGGTTACAGTATGTAGCACTTTTTTTGTAATCTTTCTTGTTTTGCTTGCAACTCATTGTAATTTAAGCCTGTCTTCACCAGGTTTTGTTTACAGCTTATGCCACAGTACTGTTCTGGTTTCAGAAAAGGATCTTTGGGGCAGGTCAACACATCTCTTTCTTCCCTTCACAGTGCTATGATCTTTCACTCTGCATTTTTCTCACTGCCAGCCGTGCTTCATCGCAGCTGAATAGTGACGTGTGGATGTAAACTTCACATGAATGACTCAATCTATAATGGAGTATCAGTATTGTTGTGAACTCTGTGTGCATGACTCCACACCACTAGAGCTGGTGCTTTTCCATGCAGTTCATTAATTCAGCTTCACCGCTCCCCTCACTGTTCCCCGCAGCAAAACTTCTCTTTAATCTGCCTTATTAGCTGAGCTATGATGCGCCCTGCCACTGTATCTAAGTGTGTTATTATGCTCTTCGAGTAGGAGTTATTCCGGGGAAGCAGTGCTATCAAAGGCGCCAGAGTTTGTTTTTGATGGGGGGGGGGATTTTCCTGATAGAGTTGGCTAGTGAATTTTTTCAGATGCAAGGCCTTCTAGCACTTTTATGAGAAAATGTTCCACGCATGTTTTTACGTTACAAATAAAGACAAGAGTTGACAACTTCAAAAAATAGTTCTGGCATGAACAAAATACTCAATATAATCCAATAATATTTCCGAATATTGCTCTTAATTTAATGGCAATGAATCCATTATGCATTAGCATTGCCGACAAATTGATCAAATAGCAGGAATTGCCAACGTTTCACATGTAACTAGAGAGTGCAATTCCTGAAGAAATTGCTAGTGTCAATGCTTTATGCTGAAAATCTGACACTAAACTGCTATGCTGAAATGTAATGTGTAAGAAGAAAGTGAAGAATTTAGATTGAAATGATACATGAACACTGGGGGCTTGAATGTGTGATGAGAGAAGAAAAGAAAGTAAAAAGGTTGGAAAAGCAGCAGAATATTTGAACTGCAAACTTTTGAACTAACTTGATGGTGAATGATCTGTCGCCATGCCAACGGCATTTGATGACATCCCATAATACGCTTAGATGTGTCGATGGCTGCATTGTTACCAAATCTGTGAAGTTTTGGGCCATTTGGAGCATTTTCACCGAAGATATGAGAAATGGCGGGCATTGTGTTGCCATGGCAACGGCATGTCCCGTAGATGTCTTCATGGCTGGACTGTTAGCAAACATGTGAAGTTTGAGAACTTTTTTAACATTTTCATAGGAGTTATAGCGACATCATTTTTTATGGCGAGGGATGCGTTTCCATGGAAACGACATATGGTGAGATCTGAGATTTGGCGTAGAGTTGTTGAGGCACGGACCAGTAATATACAAGTGAAGATTGGGGGATGATTGGACCGTGTCCATTGGATTTACAGCGACATTGTGTTTCATGGCGAGTGGTCTGTCGCCATGGCAACGGCATTTGATGACACCCCATAATACGCTTAGATGGGTTGATGGCTGCATCGTTACCAAACCTGTGAAGTTTTGGGCCGTTTTGAGCATTTTCACTGAAGTTATGAGAAAAAAACGTGTTTCATAGCGAGCATTGTGTTGCCATGGCAACGGCATTTGAAGAAATCTCAAAACTGTCCCATAGATGTCTTCATGGCTGGACTGTTAGCACACATGTGAAGTTTGATCAGTTTTTAAACATTTGCATAGGAGTTAATGTATAGCGACATCATCTTTTATGGCGAGGGATGCGTTTCCATGGAAACGGCATATGATGACACCCTATAATTGACGTAGAGCTGTTGAGGGCAGGACCATTATCCATTATCTGAAGTCTTCTGCTCTGAGCATGTCAGTTGGAGTTATGACATCATAGTGTTCCATGACACAGGTGTTTATATTTGAGCTAACAAGGTGTTCAGAGATCAAAGGTTTCCATTGTTCTGAATGAGAGATAAACCTGTTACATGTGAACGTTTTGTTGAAGAACCGTAACAGATATCAATAAAATTTCAAAGCGTGAAGCATGTCAAGGACCTTGAGTATCTGAAGTGTGCTTTTTGTGTACTTTCGGGTCAATAATGTGGCCTTTTTGACAGATTAACTAAAGGTGTGTGGCTGCTGCTGTGAGGAAATATCAGCCTGAAATTACAATGGGCTTTAATGGAGACATGTTGAAAGTTGTTGTCACTTCATGCCCTCAAGAGTCATTTTGTTTAATTATTTTTTGCCAAATTATTTGTCATTGTTCAAGCTACACGAAGTTTTCCTACGTTTGTCATGAAAAATGATGTCTCAGGAGTGTAGGGTTTGGGAATTATGGCAGGTTTAAAACAAGTTTCTGCGATGTGGAATGTGGGAGAAGAAGAGGGCCAAAATAACATGAATAATAAATAATTTTGTGCGTAGAAGAACAGATAGTTGGAATCCTTTTAACTGCATTCCCACTAAATAACACCCTTTTCACCCGGGTTACATTACTCTCTCTCTTCTCTTGATTGCCCTTTCTCTTCTCTTGATCACCCTCTCAATCTTCTATTGCCCTTTCTCTCTTCTCTTGATCGCCCTCTCTCTCTTCTCTCTCTCTTCTCTTGCTCGCCCTCTCTCTCTTCTCTTGCTCGCCCTCTCTCTCTTCTCTTGATCGCCCTCTCTCTCTTCTCTTGATCGCCCTCTCTCTTCTCTTGATCACCCTCTCACTCTTCTATCACCCTCTCTCTCTTCATCGCCCTCTCTCTTCTCTTGATCAATCTGTTTATCTACTCTTGATCGCCCTCCCTCTCTTCTCGTGATCGCCCTCACACTCTTCTATCGCCCTCTCTCTCTTCTATTGATCGCCCTCTCTCTCTTCTATTGATCGCCCTCTCTCTCCTCTTGATCGCCCTCTCTCTCTTCTCTTGATCACCCTCTCACTCTTCTATCACCTTCTCTCTCTTCTCTTGATCGCCCTCTCTCTTCTCTTGATCGCCCCCTCTCTCTTCTCTTGATCACCATCTCTCTCTTCTCTTGAGCGCCCTCTCTCTCTTCTCTTGATCAATCTGTTTATCTACTCTTGATCGCCATCCCTCTCTTCTCGTGATCGCCCTCACACTCTTCTATCGCCCTCTCTCTATTCTATTGATCGCCCTCTCTCTCTTCTATTGATCGCCCTCTCTCTCCTCTTGATCGCCCTCTCTCTCTTCTCTTGATCACCCTCTCACTCTTCTATCACCTTCTCTCTCTTCTCTTGATCGCCCTCTCTCTTCTCTTGATCGCCCCCTCTCTCTTCTCTTGATCACCATCTCTCTCTTCTCTTGAGCGCCCTCTCTCTCTTCTCTTGATCGCCCTCTCTCTCTCTCTTGATCTCCCTCTCTCTTCTCTTGATCACCCTCTCACTCTTCTATCGCCCTCTCTTCTCTTGATTGCCCTCACTCTCTCCTCTTGATCACCCTCTCACTCTTCTATCACCCTCTCTCTCTTCTCTTGATCGCCCTCTCTCTCTTCTCTTGATCGCCCTCTCTCTCTCCTCTTGATCGCCCTCCCTCTCTTCTCGTGATCGCCCTCACACTCTTCTATCGCCCTCTCTCTTTTCTCTTGATCTTCCATGGAAACGCATCCAAGGGATGCGTTTCCATGGAAACGGCATATGATGACACCCCATAATTGACGTAGAGCTGTTGAGGGCAGGACCATTAACCATTATCTGAAGTCTGCTGCTCTGAGCATGTCAGTTGGAGTTATGACATCATCGTGTTCCATGACACAGGTGTTTATATTTGAGCTGACAAGGTGTCCGGAGATCAAAGGTTTCCATTGTTCTGAATGAGAGATAAACCTGTTACATGTGAATGTTTTGTTGAAGAACCGTAACAGACATCTGTGAAATTTCAAAGCGTGAAGCATTTCAAGGACCTTGAGTATCTGAAGTGTAGTTTTTGCGTAATTTCGGAACAATAATTTGGCCTTTTTGGGAGATTAACTAAAGGTGTGCGGCTGCTGCTGTGACGAAATATCAGCCTGAAATTACAATGGGCTTTAATGGAGACATGTTGAAAGTTGTTGTCACTTCATGCCCTCAAGAGGCATTTTGTTTAATTATTTTTTGCTTAATTAATTGTAATTTTTCAAGCTACGAGATGATTTCCTACGTTTGTCATGAAAAATTATGTCTCCGGAATGTAGGGTCTGGGAATTATGGCAGTTTTAAAAATAAATATGCAGGCACATTTCAAGATTTCCTACCCTCTAGCTGTGACATCACGCACTCTAGTTAATGTTAAAATCTGAAGAAAGCCTCTTTACCAAGGTCTGAACAATGTTTAATATATCTAAAAGTAAGAATCAGATTTAAAAGTTGTGCTACAAGCATAATGTCAGAAAGATGTGTAACATTTTAAAGTTGGAATGAGGTTTCTGAGTAAAAGTATGAATGAACAGTTTTGATGTTATCAGCATTCCCACTAAATTAGTCAATTAGTCGGATTAAGGTTGCATTTGTAATGTATTTTGGGATTTGATGTGGTCAACCAGGATATGGCGATAAAAAACCAAAGCCTTGCCTATTACATGCTACACAATAATCAGAGGCATGTCGAAAAACATTTAATTGAAATGTGTTACGCACCACTGTCACAGTTATCATACACAACCCTGCCAAAACCTTAACTGCATCTTGTCTGTAGTTAGAGGTCCATTGATCTAATGTGAACACATGATGAAACTAAAGATGTGATAACAAAATGATCAATATCAAAATCCACAGAAATTGTACTCATTAACCCTTGTATGGTATTCGGGTCTGTGGGACCCGTTTTCATTATTTAGCTAAAGAGAAATGATGTGATAAATTGTTTTTTCAGACCCACACTCAATGGCCTTGGCTCATTTTCTGTGAAGAACATATCAGAACACATTTTCAATGACCACCCATATGTACCCAGTCGATCGCGAGATGTGTCTAAAAATAGAACAACAATATTCAGTTTTATCTTTAATCCTATAACATAATCTACCTGTGCCAGAATAATGAATTTGAACACATCAAAGCTTTGTGATTGGCCGGCGTGACCATGTGTCGGGGCGTGGCTGGTGGGCAGTGGACACTAGTTAGCTGAGGTTGTCCGTGTCAACAGGAGTGACAGTCCCCACACACACAAGACCGCAATTATGGCAGAAGCAAAAAAGCCCAAAGATATAATTTTCACTCAGAGTGGGAGGATGATTATTTTTCTATCTATTCCAATTCAAAGTCCATCTGTCTCATCTGCAATGCGAGCGTGGCTTTACCGATGAAGGTTAATTTAGGAGCGGCATTTCAAAACAGTTCACAAACGCTACTAGACGGAATTCCCTCCTAATTCTGCCCTACACTCCCAAAAGGTGAGGGACCTGAAAGGACAGCTAAATGCACAGCAGTCCATTTTCACCAGGCCCAACAACAAGAGCAAGGCTGCTACCGTAGCATCTTATCGTGTCAGTCACGTTCGTGCGAAACACATGAAGTCTTTCAAAGACGGCGAAGTTGTGAAAGAAGCATTCCTGGAGACTGCCGACGCGCTTTTGGGGGACAATAAAAATAACAGTAGCATTTCAACAGGTTTTTGATATAATAAAAACTCAAGTTAGATACCGTTATTAATCAGCTGTAAGTTTTAGTTTGTTTGAACTTTTTCATTATAATTATTGTACAAAATGGTATAAGAATGCAAACATTAAGATATGTTCTGTTTAAATTGATTATAGTCTATTATCAATTCAGGTTAAGAAACTAGTGTTGCTTGCATCCTATTTTAAAGGCATTTCTTTTTATAATCTACTAAAATGCAACAAAAAAAGTGTTTGATTCTATTAATTGTGTCTTTTTTATTGCACTTTGGCAGCAGATTCCTGTGTAGCTTCAGATCTGAGTTGTGTTATTAGTAAGCCTAATTTATACTTTTGTAGCAACACTATTTTTATATAATGGCAAAGAAAGGGTTCAGAGTCTTTTCTTTTTTCCCTGTGTCATATGTGGCAGCACTGTTCAATGTTTCTTGAAAACATAACCCACTGTAGTATGTGACGTGTGAATAAACTCCAACTCTGTATCAACAACACTGTTGTGTAACTTCAGTTAAATACTTGTATGTGTGTAGATTAGAAAGAGGTAAGATGAAGGATCTGCAGTATTTTATGAAGTATTCATCGTACAAAGTTTTTTTTTTATACAAGTAGAAGTGTGTATTTACCTGGTAGTAGGCTGTCAGTAATGGCTACGCCTCTCTATTTGGACTGGTAGATCTCGGCAGACTGGCAACTTTAAAAGTAGCTCTCGGTTCAAAAAAGGTTGGGCACCCCTGATCTAAACATTACCATTGAGGAGTGAGAATGATGATTCAGTTTGCCCAAAACCGACAGCTCTCTACAATAAAATAGGTTTATTGCCATAAATGTTTTTGATGGATTATCGGTAATCATTTCAATGTTACACATAGAAGAGCATAATAGTTTAAATTGAGTATTTAAATGTGCAATATGTTCAGACATCATTAGTCCGTCTGATGTTTTCACTGCGTTGGGTCAAGAGAAATACATTTATTTAGCTGCTATTCTGTTCATACCATACAACAATGATATTGTACCTGTGAGATATGGCTTCTCTTTGTTTTACTTTGCATCATTAGTACAGGATAGCATCAGTTTATGCTATAAAACGCATAATGTTCATTACAATTGTCTAGCAGTGGTTCTGGAGTGTGACGACCCCTGCCTTGTTAGCTCTGGTGTGTGTGTATGTTCCTTTAAGGTTTTCCCTTTGGTCTATCAACTGGGATTGAGGACACCTGGCGGCCGGTACCAGAGGGTTAAAGGGCCTGAGTGAGACCCGCAATCTCCTCCCGCAGAGGACCTGACCTCGGAGCAGCTACGTCGCTTCATCTTTTGTTTTTCCTTTGTGTTAGTTTATTTGGTTTACGTTAAGCTTCTGTTAACAAATATATTTTTCATATATGTTCTCGTCCTTCCCACGCTTTTTGTTATGGCCAAGAGCCAAGCCATGACAGATGGGGGCTCGTCCGCTTCTTTTATCTGTGATACAGCAACGGATAGGTAAGATTTGTGTTGGGAGTTGGTGCGCATGTATAAAGTGTTGGGAGCGCATTTGCAGTGCGGCCGGTTTCTTTGTTTCGGCTCGTTGTGGGAAGGACATTAGATTTCAGATTGTTGTTTGGGGACTGATTTGATTACTTTGTGAGGCTTTGATTTGTTTGGTATTATATTTCAGGAGAGTGGTTGCTAGTTTTTCTTAGCCGTGGTCAGCTGTTTGTTTTGTTTTTTTCCTTTCTCTCTTGTGTGGGTTTGTTGGTGCGGATGTGGAGCAGTGCGGAACGGTGCAGAGTTTTCCCTGGCAGGTTAAGTGGCGGTTCCCTTGGGATCGTTGAGCGGGGTGTGTAGTGTTGCGGAGAAAGTGGTTGAAGCTTCGGCTTGGGAGCATGGCCGTGGTCTCGGTAATGTTGCTAGCTTGCTAGTCGCTTTGCTGGACCAGCGGTCTCCAGTGCATAAATACCCACCACAAGTAACTGCATGAAGACTAGGGAGGAGATTAGTCAGTGGGATGGTGAGTTAGTGGGGAAACTCCAATCAAAAAAGAGTGTTCCACTTTGGACGCATAATAAACGTGGTGGTATCTGTCCGGTTTGTTTTTGTTTTTGTTTTTGTTCTCTTCTTTCGGTTTAAAGGTCCGGTGTTGTGCTCCGGTGAGGGCTCGGTGTAAATTAAGATGGCTGACGTAGAGACATTTATTGAAGCTCCGTCTCAGGAGTCTCTTAACACTTTCTCAAGAGAGCAGCTGCTCTTAATTGCTGAGCATTTCTCTGTCTGTTGTCGGTGATAGAAGGGTGAAAGACAATATAAAAGACTCTATAGTGTCGACATTAAAGGAGATGGGAGTTTTTGCTACAAAGGAAGAGGTTTTTTTTTTTAAAACGTCTTTTTCAGGCTAGTGCACTTTCTTTTGAGCAGCAGAAGGAAATGTTGTTGTTGCAGCTGGAACATGACAGAGTGAAGTATAAGATGGGAATTGAGAAGGAAATCACAGTGGAGCGGATGCGACAAGAATCTGAGAAAGCCAAGATAGAGTTGGAGGGACATCGTCTGTCTGTTCTCAGAGATGGCGTGTTGTCCGGTGAGGGGCAGGGTGAACAGGTGCCCAGGTCTCATCGTTTTGATGTTAATAACCTGCGCTTGCTGCCTCACTTTAATGAAAGTGATCCCGACAAGTTTTTTTTATTATTTGAACGTGTAGCTAGGGATAGAGATTGGCCTGATGCGGACCGCGCTCTGATGCTTCAGTGTTCTCACAGGAAGAGGACAGTCTGCATATTCCTCTTTATGTCTGGAAGATAGCTCTAGCTAAAGTAAAATAAAATCGGCGGTGCTCAGAGCATATGAACTTGTGCCAGAGGCCTATCGACAGCGTTTTAGGTCCTTTGAGCAAAAACAAGATCAAACATATGTGGAGATGGCGAGGGATTTGTCTGTTCATTTTAAGCGTTGGTTAACTGCTCTTGACGTCACTACTTTTGACGATTTGTGTGAGCTCATGACTTTGGAACAGTTCAAAAATATCCTTCCTGACAAGATTGCTACTTACATAACAGAACACAGGGTCACTTCTGCGGCTGAAGCTGCTGTGGCAGCTGATGAGTTTGTGTTGCTTCATAAGAGCAGGTTCGGAGGGCGCTCTGAGGCCCTGGCGGTTTTTGAGGGAAGTAGGAAAGGCTGTTGATGTTGGTTCATTTGGGACGGAACCAAGAAAATTGGGTTTGGTAAAATCTGAGGTGGATAATAATGATATTTGCCACTACTGTCGTGAAAAAGGCCATTGGAAGGCAGACTGTCCTGCGCTTAGAGCAAAATCTGAGGGAGGAAGATATTTTGTTGGGCCTGTTGCGTTGGCTGCTCCTGTGAAAAGCTGCTGTGTTGCCGATGAGCTTACATCCCACTTATGTGGATCTGAGGTTTTGGCATCTTATGCTCCATTTATACGAGACGCCTTAGTGTCATTGGTAGGTAATAATGTCAGAGTTCCAATCAAAATCTTGCGAGACACAGGGGCTTTTGACTCCTATATTGTTGACTCTGTTTTGCCTCTATCTTATGAAAGTGACACTGGTGACACCGTTCTGAGTTGGAGAATGGGATTAAAAGTTCTTCCTATTCCTGTTCATAGGATGTATATTGACTGTGGTCTTGTTAAGGGTGAGGTGGCTGTTGGTGTACGTCCAGCTTTGCCAATCGAGGGGATACAGTTCATCCTGGGCAACGGTTTGGCAGGTAGCAGAGTTTGGACTGATGTTCCCCCTGTGCTTTTAGTGACTGGCGGTCCGATTGAGTCAAAGTCTGTGGAGAGCTCTACAGTGTTGGCAGACGCCACGTCCTCTTGCGTGATCACTCGTGCTATGGATAAAAACATGTTTAGAAACCAGAAGACCAAGCATTGTCCCACTAGTCAAAGTGGTCGTGGTGGCGGCAGCGTTGATGGTGGTCGTGGCGGCGGCAGCAGGGGTCGAGGAAGGGGCAAGGAAATGTCCTGCTATCGGTGTGGAGACCAAGGACACATGGCTCGTGACTGTGGGCATGCCAACGACCGGAAGTGCTATTCCTGCGGTGGGCTTGGTCCCATCCAGAGACGTTGCAGTAGGGTGAAATGTTACAGGTGTGGCGACATTGGCCACGTTGCGGTGCATTGCAGTAAAGCCAGTGAAACTAACTGCTGCAACTGAGGAAACATGGGCCGTGACGGTAATGTATTGTCTGTCATACTGTTTGATAAATCGTTCTCGCTCTGCCCATCCTTTTAAAATGTGCTTCTCAGGTAGCTTACCTGTGTTGCTAAAGATGTGGCTGGGTGTGGGAGGAGCGTTTGGCAGTGTGAGGGTTGTATGTTGCAATTGTTGGTTTTGTTGGAAGTGGGGGGCCTTATGTCTTGTATTTTTGTTGTTCATTACTGGTGTTTTTTGTTTTGTCAGGGTTGGTGTGCCGGTGGTCCTGGGGACACCGACTTTAAGGGGGTGGGTGTGACGACCCCTTCCTTGTTATCTCTGGTGTGTGTTTGTATGTTCCTTTAAGGTTTTCCCTTTGGTCTATCAGCTGGGATTGAGGACACCTGGCGGCCGGTACCAGAGGGTTAAAGGGCCTGAGTGAGACCCGCAATCTCCTCTCGCAGAGGACCTGACCTCGGAGCAGCTATGTCGCTTCGTCTTTTGTTTTTCCTTTGTGTTAGTTTTTTTGGTTTACGTTAAGCTTCTGTTAATAAATATATTTTTCATATATGTTCTCGTCCTTTCCCCGCTTTTTGTTATGGCCAAGAGCCAAGCCATGACATGGAGTGCCTTAGGAATGCTTTTGGAATTACCTCTGATGTGTTGTTTATTATTGTCATAACTTAGTTTGGGTATATTGAGTTGCGCTGGGTTTACTCTACTTCTTGCTGGACACAAAAATAGTAATATACAAAACAGTAAACTCTGTGGTATTGTCTGTTCTAAGTTGTGAGATAAATGGAAGAAAAAACATAATGGAGCCGTGAATTAGCGCGCTTTGCGACGAGTGACTAGTTTTAAACTGTCGTCCAATGAAGCTGATTGTTTGTCTGTTAGTATTTCCACACCCTCTTCCCACAAAACCTCTCATTTATTCTAAAAGTCTACCAGGAGATGTAAAGTAAAGGTCACATTAGCCAACAAGAATAACTTGTTGGCTAATATTTGCTCTGGTGGAAAAGGTTTAGACGTTCAAATGATTAATGTACTGTGCAAAAAAGGGCCCTGCAGATATCTGAAATATGACAAATACTTTTTAATATTGCAATAATTTGAAGGAAAAAAGGTTAAATGATATCTTGGGGCATCTGGATGTCATCCATCACTGCACACATACTGTATTGTAGACCTTTTTTGCTGACTCAGTTTCCTAATATCTAATCATTTGCTGTAAATCTCAGCAGCACAGAGCTGTAAGTGAGTTCTGGAGAGATCAAAATGATTACTCCCTCTTCCTAACCCCTAGATTCCACAAGGTCCGTCTGCGGTGCGTTAAGGCTGCGCCGTGGTTTTGGTCCGGCCTCCTCCGGCGTCATACCCTACCGGGCGCGTTTCAGAAGCATTTCAGAAGCGGAGCGTCTTGCCTGCCGGCTTGCAGTTTTTGTTGATATGGGCATATTTCCTGGACAGGCTACTTTGGACAGACAAAGTTAATAGTAATAATAATATTCCAGTTATAAACAACATGAATCAAAGATGTGTTGTATTTTAGTGGTATTAAAATGCATTCATCATCATAATCATTCTATATATCATTTACACAGTGCCGGAGGAGAACGCTGGCATTTCTCCTCCTACTTGAATGACTACGGAGGGATAGGGTCTGCAAAATTAGTTTGTGTGTATATATCAACCCACTCTCTTCAGTCTGCGTACAAATGACACGACTTTACACATTGGAAATGCGTGCAATAGATACGCAGAAGTCCAATTTTGCGTGCATATGACACGCTAACCATTCCCATTGAGATCTGATGCCGAGTTTTGCAGTAGGGCCTGGCTCATTTCGCAGCATCTGCAGGCAGTGGCAAGTACTTCCGGCATCTGCCACAGAGGCCACTACTCCGTGGCATCTGTGGCAAGTACTTCCGGCATATGCCACAGATGCCACAACTTGCCGAGGCATCTGCCCCTGCTCAACGGGAGTTGCAACAAGATGCCAGAGTAAGCAACACACTCTCACTCCATAATCGTCCAGGAGCGACGTTTGGTCAGGGTCCCGTGGCGTGCAGTTGTGACGCTCCTAGGCTCCTTCAGCTTCATAAAGGGACGCAAATAGCTTTCAACTGATTGCAATGTGTTCCCATCTGCGGCGGGATTTGACGCTCATGGAAGCACGGCATTCGTTTGTGTCGGCTGTCCTTAAAGGCAATGTGAGCGTCCTTTCCCATTGGATAACGGAGAATTGTACACCCGGAAGTAAGTATTCCCCTTACTGTTGATTGATTTTACAGTGATATCTGCACTACTCATCGACTAAAAAACACCAGATTATCCTTGTTAATTACACAACATTGATTGGTTTAAATCGTGTGCTTTGATTTGGTATTTTTCCCCTTCGATTGAGAAACAAATATTTTTTCGGAGTAAAGGATGGCAGAAGACACTACACTACCCAGAATCCCCAGCTATCGTTTAGGACTACACCATGTGCTCTGTTTGACAAACCCCGTGATTAGTTCTCAAGCTCTGTGATTGGTTGACCTCCAACTGCATTCCATATGAAAAAAAAAAAGTTTCGTAAAAGATAAAATCATACTTTATTCAGCAGTGCTTGCTTTACTCTTTGAAAGTCATCACATTAATGCATTGTAATAAATGGTTCGGCTGCATTAAATATATTACACATCTGTCGTAGTTCTTTATTTTTATTAATCTACAGAGATCGGGCTCAGAATAGACCGGAAACTATTCTTTTACCGTTCAGTTTGAATTTCACAATAAAGTTAGTAATATTTTGTTTTTATATTATTGTTTTTTATTAACTACTAGACCGCTGGGTCATGTTAAGACCATCTTTTCTGTGTTGCTGTGGGTTTTTTCCATCACTTTTGTGTTACAAATATCAAAACAATAACTAATAGTCCGGGAGCCGTGGGGTTGAACCTCGTTTCGTCTAATAACGTTTTTTTTTTTGCTGTTTCTTGTAGCTTGGGGGTACCTCTTCAAAATCCAAGAGGGTGCCCGGTGATATCCCTTTAGCATTTTTGGATATTAACCCCTTCATGCCCACAATTCCCAAATCCCTGAAAAATAAGGATTTATGAGATTTCATGCAAAATTCTCAATAGAAATGCACCAAATTAGCTTTCTCCAATGTTTATTCATGAAGGAGGTCATGTGTTTTAAATGAATGAATATTAACCCTTTTATGCCAAGCCAGCAAAACAGGTCGCTGGATGAACCTTCCCATTGAGCCCATTGAGCTTTTGAGATCCAGAACAATGGATTTAAAGAAAACATTTTTAATATGCTTTTCATGTCTAACACATGTTGTAACCATCATCTAAAGTGTAATATACCCTGTGATTATGTAATTAAACCATAATTGCAAGATTTTGTTGTATTCAGCCTCCAGATTGTATTGGCGGTTGGTGCAGTTCCTGTATTATTCCTAGCTATTTGAGTTTGCTAGTCAAGACAAAAACACACTGGGGACTCTTTGGATCATCCGTCCACTTCTTTTATGCCCTTGATGAAACATAATCTCCAAGGGCAACATGTGACGCGACACATCCGTGGAATATGGAACGGCCTGTGGATTGACCAGTTCATAGAGTCCACCTTCATAAGGTACGGCCACAGTGCAGGAGGGATCATTGGGATAACCTTAAAGCCAGAAGCACTGAAGATCTGGGCCCTGAGCCGCCACATCTGCTGCAAGATTGAATCAGACATGAAGGACATGGAAGAGGAGGAGACAAATACAACAAAAGTACATCTCTATCACAAGGAGGAGGCTAAAGCCAGAGTTAGAGCAGACAACAAGGACATGGATGGACTTCATCAGAAACTAGACACCTGCCTCCATCCATTGGATCCCAACACACATCCAGGAGAGAGCATTGTGAACATCACCAGTGGCAAGATAGCCCCTCCAACTGCCAGTGTAGACAGTGCTTTAAAGATTGGAGAGGCAATGTTAGAACAATTTGAAAAGACCTGGCCAGAGGGATTTTACAACACCATCTCAAGCAAAGTGAAGACCATGGCAACAACAACCAAATCCATCACAGTTGGCGACTCCAAAATGTATGACCTAAATGTGATCTATTCGAGGACCATTGCACTTTTCTCTAGTGACCGCGATGTTGACGTGAAGGATGTCCTTGCCTATGAGCTGGCACCAGTCCCAACTGCCATGTTCACAGAGGACGGAATGCGAATTTGTAAAGGCAAGTCCACACTGAAGAAGTCACTCCAGGTTGAAGTCTCCAGGAGGAATGCCGGTGATGCAGATGTCACTGTCATTGATGGATCAGCACTTCTTTGGACCATACACTGGCCAGCTGATGGTACTGTCGCTGATTTTATTGATAATGTTAAAACAAGGCTGATTTCATACCTGTCAGAGAGTGACGTCTATACCTCATCTTTGACAGATACTATGATTACAGTATCAAGTCTGTCACCAGAGATGTCAGGGAGACAGTGGTCAGTAGGAAACATCATCTCCTACTATCAACTCAGCTACCAGCCCAGAAGGTTGTCTTGTCATCCATTGAAAACAAGCAACAGCTCAACCGAATAATATTTAAGGAACTGACTGAACACAGGCTTTTCCATCTACGGGGCACAAACAAACACAAGTTGGTGGTGACAGGGGAGGACTCATGCCCCATCGAGATCAGGATGGAAGAAAGAAGGAGCCGATATGAGCTAGAAAATCAGCAGGAAGAAGCTGACACCATCATTGTCCAACAAGTCCTGGGGTGTGCTGGAGAAGCCCATCAAATCTCTGTGGTTTCTGATGACACAGATGTGTTCGTCCTACTCCTTCACCATTACCATCAGGCAGGACTGGATGTACCACTCATCATGGAATCCCCCCGCAAGGAAAGAGTCATAGTGGACATCAAGGCGACACTGTCCAAGCATTCAAAAATTGTCGAGAACCTTTTACCAGCCCATGCCATATCGGGATGTGACACTGTAGCATCTTACTATGGGTTGGGAAAAGGCTCTGTCATCAAAGTCCTGAAAGCTGGTTACGAACTATCAGCCATTGGCAACATGGATGCACCATTCCAGCAAGTCCTCGACCAAGCCACTGCCTTCATCTCAGCCTGTTATGGCATAAAGGAGAGCACAGACATGTCACACACAAGGCTACTTGTCTGGGGGAAAAAGAATGGAAAAGGACATATGTCTGCTCCAAACCTTGCTGCTCTACCACCAACAAATGAAGCCTTCATTGAGAATGTTAAGAGGGCCCACTTTCAGGCAATGTTGTGGCGAAATCTCAATGTAAACCTGCTGCCAGCACTGAACCCAGAGGAATTTGGATGGAAAAAAGATACGTGTAACAGGTCACTGATCCCAACCCATCTACCAGAAGATGCCAAACGTGTCCCAGATTATATTTTGGAGATGATCAGGTGTGGCTGCAAGAGTGAGAACACTTGCAACTCCACGAAGTGCAGTTGTAAAGTGCATGGTTTGCCATGCAAAATGTTCTGTGCATGTTTCAGGGTGGGATGCTCCTAACATTAATGTGTCATTTATATATGCTAATGAGCAAAGTTTTGTATATAGTATCTGCTTGCCTTTCCTTTTTGTTGTTGGCAATAAACGCCACGCAGTTGCGTGAGCAAAAGAGAGAAGTTGTTGCATTGTCTTTGCAGAATTCACTGCACTTCAAAAGTATGTTTTGCTGGGTCAGCTTAAAAGGGTTAATAATAATTCATGTATAATACAATGCACTGTATGAATATAAACATTGAGGAAGGCAAATGTGATGCATTTGATTTGAATATATTTCAATATTATTGCAATTTCATAAATCCTTATTTTTCTGGGATTTAGGCGTGTTGGGCATGAAGGGGTTAATATCTGAAAATGCTAAAAGGTTATCAGTGGGCACCCTCCTGTACTCCTATTGAATAAACATTGGAGAAATTAAATTGGGTGCATTTGATTTGAGTATTTTGCATGAAATCTCATAAATCCTTATTTTTCTGGGATTTTGGCGTTTTGGCCATGAAGGGGTTAATATCAAAAAATGCTCAAGGGATATCACCGGGCACCCTCTTGGATTTTGAAGAGGTACCCCCAAACTACAAGAAACAGCAGAAAAAAAAACGTTATCAGACGAAACAAGGTTCATCCAAAAATCAGGCTTCGGCTCCCGGACTATAAATATATCCGTTGTAAACAAGCGGCAAACTCTGTGGAAGAGCCGGGACGCCAATACGGAAGTGGCACACACTGCAGTTCATATATTGGCCGATAGGGACTGACTGCAGAAAGGAGCAATTTCCATAGACCCCCATGTTAAAATGCCCAACTTTACAGCAGAAAAAAACATGTTTCTACCCATGGATGCAATAAATATTATTATGAATATAGTTAGATTCCACCTTCATGATTATGGATCTGTGAGTGAATTGTTTTCTAACACGACCCTTTAATTTATATTAGGTCTTAAAGTTTTTGCATAAATTAGGGCGTGGTCACATTGAGTGACGGCTCTGTGAAGTGACTGCTGCTGTTAGCTTCTTGTCTCTCTGCTAGCTGCTCCGTGAAGCTACAGGCACACTGCCTTTTCAGCTCATCCAGGGAACACAACTTGCCCCCGGCCGTGTTTGTTTGTTCTTCATGCTTATATTATCGGACTATAGTGACTCGCTCTGCGGTTGAAACAGACGGTGCATGAATGCGGTTTTGCGGTAAGTGAAATTTGAGTACTTATTTATGTGTTAATGATTTTAATCAGCTACGTAATGAATGTTAAGGCTTGGGTTAGCGTGTAAGCGAGTGGTAGCTACATCAGTGCTAACGATGCTAATAGTAGCCTCCAAGTTAAAATTATAGACTATATTTATAAAGTTTAAAACGAAATAGACAAGTGTTAAGCGTTAAGTGGGATAATACTGTACAACAAACGGCTTCTGTTTGAGGTTGATAAAATAAGGTTATCCTTGTAACTTAGAGAGATGATTATTATGGAGGCAGGAACTGTATGCATCGCTAAGGTTAATTTAAATTGGCTATGCTCAAGAAAAGCTAATGTCGAAGTAGTGTATGTGAAATCAACCTCACAATAAGATGTGTGTATATTACAATTATTAATGTCATATTTCAAGATGATTACTTAGATATTACAATATGGTTGGTTGAGCTGGAGTTTGTTATTGAGCTTACACGTTAACATCACAGTCATCTGAAGAACGAACCCAAACCTTGTTGTTTTTATTAATTGCATTACCAAATTGGTATCAAATAAATAGTAAGCATTGGTAACACAACTTCCAAAGTTACAGTAGAATAAAAAGGACCCTGACTCGGACAATACACAATCCAACATGTTCAACAGAAGAGAATCAGTTATATTGTTTGTACACGTGGTACTTTACCTATATATCTGTTTGTTTAAGGCAGGGGTGGGGAACCTTTTTCCTCTCAAGGGCCATTTCAATTTTTTCAACATCCTCCGAGGGCCGTACAAATTATTGAACTCTGCTTAAAAAAACTAAAATCACAGCCCATTCATTTCGCCTATCTTTCATGCTGTGCAAAGAAAAAGCAACCTCTTAATCCAGGGATTTTACCATGACTCGTGCATGCATGCACGTGCACGGTTGTGGTATGACCACCAAAACAGAAAGATATGGACACAAGATGTGTGCAAATGTATTTAATTTCCTATCCATGTGGACATGATTTAAGTTGGGGGGGACCTTACCTCCTCTAAGGGGGTCCGGGGGGCATGCTCCCCCGGGAAGATTTGTTTTGAAATGTTTAAGTTAAAAGCATCAATCTGGTGCACTTTGAGAGCAAAATGAAGAGATCTATGGATACATCTCAACACCCATATGAAACAGAACTGGAAGCAGATTTTCTTTTTCTTTATGGATATTTTACAAATCACTCCCCTTTCAAAGTGTATTCTTGTTTATTAATAACAACTTTGTTGTACTGTCATATAGTATTTTATACCTTTACTTTATTCTCTTATTTTTTTATAACTATAATGATCATATCAATAATAATAATAATACATTACATTTATAAAGCGCTTTTCCTGGTGCTCAAAGTGCTTACAAGCAAGTAAAACAAAATAACAACAGATAAATAAAGATACAATAAATAAAGATATCAATAAAGATGATGATAAATATGTGCCTTTACCTACTGGTTGGAGAAAAAGCTTCTTATATTCGTTAGCATAGCTAGCTAACCAGATGCTAATAACAACAAAGTTATTGACTGTATGATCAGTATGACAGATGAACAGATCGCCCACTGGGCTTTCAACTAAAGACACAGCCACGCAAAAACTGCGGCATGTGTACGGCTCCTTATGGGTACTGCAATTTCTGAAGTGCCGGAGCGGCGTTCTGGTGCTCTCCTCAGAACTGCACCCCTGTCAGACGAGACATACCACATGATGACACGTTAGGCTCGTGTTGTTTTCAAGGACCCTGATCTTGGCCAGGAAAAACAGGCACTCGCTTCTTCTTTTTTTTTTTTGCGGTCTAGATTTCTTCAATTTTTTTCTTTTTTGCGTGTGTTTATAAATTACCTCGAGGGCCGTACCAAATGGTCTCGCGGGCCGTATACGGCCCGGAGGCCGGAGGTTTCCCACCCCTGGTTTAAGGTGTCCAGGTGATGCAGACAGGCTGGACCAGAGAGTGAGAGACAGAACTGGACTCACAGCAGTGAACTTCAGCTCAGGTACAAAGACTCTTTTTTTCATACTGTACAAAGAATCAAGAAAGATATTGGTTTAAATAAATGAAGTATTGACTTGAATACACTGATATACATTCCATTAAACAATACTAGATCACCTACACATCAGTGAAGTTGAGGGTTTTTTCTGTGCAAAAGGTTACATTTAGATGTTAACAAGCAATATGATTTTGTCAGCATTCTAATTTAATGTATTAAAGGCAAAGATATTTAACACATAGTGAGAACTGCTACTATTTATCTCTCAATATTGTCTGTAAAAAACGTGGTAAAAGTTATTCTTTCAGTGAGACAACAGAGCAAACTTCTACAGTTGCACTACGTTTTGATAACAGTTAAATATTATTTTGATAATTACATACATTTCAATGTTGATGAACTTCATACTGTTCATTCATAATCTGATTGTCTTTGTAGCTCACTGTTGAAATAAAAAAAAAACATTACAATTACAAAATAATTATATCTACAGCCCCTAAACACACAAACACACCACTTTCATAAATAACACACTTGTTCTGCAATAATATGTTTTATGTTTCCTGTAATTTTTGTTAGGAAAGGACATGCCTGAAAGACACGACATGTTCTCCTTCTCTGAGGGTCAAGAAGAACATCCAAGAGGAAAATTAAAAGCTGATGCTATGAGATTTTAAGACCAGTACACTAAGAAACTACTTTTATTGTAAAAACAGTCAGCTGATGGAATGCACCTATTTCCACATCTACACTCCATCAGCTGATTATTTGTATTTGCCTCGCTTTATGAGCTTCACATCACTTGTGCCTTGGACCGCAGAGTTTGCAATGTCACAATGGGGCCAATCTTCAGTCAGATGTGAATGTGTAATCTAATATTTTCAGTAAGAATAATGGACAAAAGGATTGCAAATACAAATACAATTTATTGAAATGTGAACCAAAACTTAATCAAACATGTTTTAAATAAAAAGCACATATGGACAGAAGGTTTAAAACTATTAAAGTAAACACATTTAGTCAAATAAAGTGACAGACTAGGACTGTGCAGTTGGTATCAGCTTTGCCCAGCATGGGCTCCTCCATCAGGCCTGGTCCTCCTCGCAGAGGAAAGACCCTCAGTCCGGGCCAATCAAACAGACAGGACGTCCATCACATGGAGGTTTCTCTCTGAAGTCTCTGCAGCTCTCTGGACACCACGCTGTCTCAATCCGTCCACACTGAATATGAGAGGGGGAAAATGAAAATAATAAATGCTTTAGACAATAAGAAACATAAAGTTGACTGTTTAGTTGCTCAGTTTTTTTAGATTGTCAATAATATTATGAGTAGTGTGATGCCTCTGTAATTGGCACACACCCTCTGATCCCCCTTTTTAAAAAGGGGAACCACCACCCCGGTCTGCCACTCCTTCGGTACTGTTTCCGACTTCCACGCAACGTTGATGAGACGTGTCAACCATGACAGTCCCTTAACACCCAGAGCCTTCAGCATTTCTGGGCGGATCTCATCCACCCCCGGGGCTTTGCCACTGTGAAGTTGTTTGACAACCTCAGTGACCTCCCCCCGGGAGATTGGTGTCGATCCCCCGTCATGCTCCAGCTCTGCCTCTAACATAGAGGGCGGAGTTGTCGGGTTCAGGAGTTCCTCAAAGTGCTCCTTCCAACGCCCTAACACTCCATCAGTTGAGGTCAACAACGTCCCATCCTTACTGTACACAGCTTGGATGGTTCCCTGCTTCCCCCTCCTGAGGTGTCGGACAGTTTTCCAGAACTTCTCCCACACCCGCTGTTTTGCCTCGGCCACGGCTGAGGCTGCTGCCCTTCGGGCCTGTCGGTACCTTGCAACTGCCTCGGGAGTCCCCCGGGATAACAAATCTCTGAAGGCCTCCTTCTTCAGTCGGACGGCTTCCCTGACCACCGGTGTCCACCAGGAGGTTCGAGGGTTACCGCCCCTTGAGGCACCTAGGACCTTGAGACCACAGCTCCCCGCCGCGGCTTCGGCAATAGAGGCTTTGAACACCGACCACTCTGGTTCAATGTCCCCAACCTCCACAGGAATGCCCGAAAAGCTCCGCCGGAGGTGTGAGTTGAAGGCCTCCTGAACTTGGGCCTCCTCCAGACGTTCCCAGTTCACCCGAACTACACGTTTGGGCTTATCAGGTCTATCCAGAGGCTTCCCCCGCCACTCGACCCAACTCACCACCAGATGGTGATCAGTTGACAACTCCGCCCCTCTCTTTACCCGAGTGTCCAAAACATACGGCCTCAGGTCCGATGATACGATAACGAAATCGATCATGGACCTTCTGCCTAGGGTGCTCTGGTACCACGTAGACTTATGAGCAGAGTTGTGGACTCGAGTCACATGACTTGGACTCGAGTCAGACTCGAGTCATGAATTTGATGACTTTAGACTCGACTTGACAAAATCTAAAAAGACTTGCAACTCGACTTGGACTTTAACATCAGTGACTCGTGACTTCATTTGGACTTGACCCTTTTGACTTGAAAAGACTTGCTACTTTCCTCGAACGCAAAGATTAAAAAGTATGTTGACACGGACGTCTCTCTCTCTTTGCACCTGTGTGCATCTGTGTGCGGCACGACATCCAATCAAATTAGATCCACGTTGTTTCGATCTGACAGCATCCAACCAATCAAAGTACGGGACAACCAATGAAGAGGAACAAACTAAATGCGCGCGTCAGTTGGCAAAAATGATACCAAAGGTAGTTTCGTTTGGGTATAAAAATTATGAGGTGCTCAACAAAAAAAGAATTGCAGTATGTAAAACATGCGGGTCGAAGATTACAGACGGAGACGCGACAACTTCGAACTTCGTTCGACATTTGAAGTTGCACAAAGAACGGTAAGTTTTGAATGAAACATTAACACTAAACATTCGTTTTCAAAGATGAGCAACTCACCGAGTGGTAAGTGGTGTTCGTAGTTGTTTTTTTTAAAATATATCGGCGCAATATTTGGTTTCCATCCGTGTTATTTGCTATTGTGGAACTAGCTATGTTTTCAGATACCTCACCGAGTAGGCTATTAACTTGCGCTTGATATTTATCAAATTAAACACGACAGAAACTGTATTTCGCTAAGACACTCGTTTTGGAACATCAACGAACACCACTAACCACTCGGTGAGTTGCACATCTTTGAAAACGAACGTTTAGGGTTGATTTAAGGACCGCTTTATGAATGCCCGTACCTGAAGCATATGGGGGTGATTCTAAATCAACCAAAAGCTCTAGACTGGACCAATCGTCAAAATGTCGGAGTCAAACAGTCTCTTTCATCCTAGACAAACCAGAAATGGGTCTCAAAGTGCAAAATATTGAACTTATCCATACTTATATTGTAAAAGGATAGTTTAGGATTTTTTTTTAAGCGAGATTGTATGTGCTTAGCAGCTAGTCAGTGGATCATACACAGTAGACTGCTGCCAGCAGCAAAACTTAAGCAAGCCTAATCAAATCAAGGTCAGTTTAATGTACTTTATATTAAGAATATGTGTACCATTTTAGCTTGCTGCCAGACGATTTTTTTCCGATAGGAAAACTAAGTATATCTCACTCTCTCCAGCACACCAGATTCCATTGACAAAAATGGCCATTTTACTTTGCAGCACATGGGAGTTGCTAGCTGCTGGTCTACTGCTGCCTCATTGAGGTCGTTTATGTAATTTAGGTAAATCACAACTAAGCTGAACTATCACAGAAGACATAGAATAGCACAATTATACTTAATCATTGAGCCAGCAGTAGACCAGCAATTTCTGTGTGATGCAGGTAAAATTGCTGTTTTTGCCAATGGAATCTGGTGTGCTGGAGAGAGTGAATTAACAAGCATACTTCAGTTTCCTGTCGGAAAGGGCTGTTTGATGGCAAGGTACAGCAGTAAAAATATTATTAATATAGTAAGTGTACACTGAAAATGAAATGTATTTTATCAATGCAATGTTAAAACACACACACTCTTACAGTAAACAATACAATTAATATTAACACAAAAATTAATATTAACACAATGTTAGCATTTTCTGACATCTGTTTTATATGCTTACCTGTTACAGATTTGAAGAATACCAGGTGAATAAAAGCATCATAGATGACCCACAACAGCCTTCAATCTCACAATTCTTGGACAGTCGTGTAGGGCATTACAGCATGAGTCATCCACAGCAGAAAGCTATCACTAATGCAATACTGTCCGACTTGATTATTGATTGCAACTTTCCCCTGTCTATTGTGGAAAACAAGAGTTTTCGGCACTTTCTGACGGTACTTGACAGTAAGTACAGCCCAGTGTGTTGCAGAACATTGACATCAAAAACAGAGAGCCTCGCTGAGGAGAGACGTTCAAGATTAAAAACTCAATTGAGCAACACTGAGCATGTTTCAGTCACTGTGGACATTTGGTCTGACCGAAAGATGAGGGGATTCCTAGGTATCACTGTCCACTGGATAGAGAAAGAGACAGAGAGGATACAGCTAAAGACTAATCTCTTGGCCTGCAATCGCTTCAAAGGCTCACACACAGCTGAACGAATCTGTGACCAATTTGAGTCAATATGCGATGAATACAGCATCAAAGATAAATTGGACTACATTATTAGTGACAATGCGGCTAACATGCGAAAGGCATTCACTGTGTGCTTCCCCAGTAAACAAGAGGATGATGACGGAGATCATCTTGATGACCCTGATCTCTGGTGTGACTTAACCCTGGAAGAACAGCAAACGGTAGATGCTGCTATGGCAAAGAAACGGCGCCTGCAGTGTTTTGCGCATACGCTTCAGCTGGTGGTGGGAGACGGTTTGAAAGAAACAAAAGTGGCATGTCCTTCTCTTTCCAAGTTATCAAAACTTAGCTCACTGCTGCACACAAGCACAACATTCAAAGATGTGTTTGATAGTGAATTTGGGGAACAGAGAGGCATCCCTGCTGCAGTCAACACAAGATGGAACTCAACACTGAGGCAAGTAAAGGCAGTTCTCCACTGTGATCATATAAAGCTCTGTGCCGTTCTAGAAAAGGCTGGGCATAAGGAGTTGTCATTCACACCGCGAGAGTGGAATCTGTTGAAGGAGTTGGTGGACATCTTGAAGCCGTTTGGAGAAGCAACTGATTTGACACAGGGAGAGAAGGTCGTCACAATCAGTGCAGTTGTTCCATCCGTCTTGTCCCTCAATCACCACCTTGAGAAGCTGAAGCCTAAAGTGCGTTTCCTGAGTGGCCTGGTCAGAAGTCTCCAGGCATCCCTGAACAAAAGATTTCTTGGGATCTTCATTAATGTGAAAATGGCCAGGACTCAAGATGGGATCACTGCCCCCTTTTCAGACCCAGTCTACCTCAAAGCAGCCGCCTTGGATCCAGCCTTTTCTCTGCTGTGGGTGGAGCCCCATGTGCTGGTCAATCGTGACATCAAGGCAGAGGTGGCACAACGAGTTAAAGGTAAATACTATTGACTTCAATGCAACTTTTTTCCTCATAGTCTGATCTAATTGACAGCATCAATAATTGCATTTTTCAGTCTAACACTGTATCACCAACACCAATGGTAATAAGGGCTCTTTTGTTTCTGCTACTGTTGTTAAATGTTTTTCCAGAATTGATCCTGCAAGATGCTACAGAGACTGAGCAACCTGTGCTTCTGGTTGATGAAGAGCAAGATGACCTTGTAGAAGGAGAAGGGCTGTTTGCTGCATACCATAAGAGGCAGAAGAAGGATGTTGGGACCACTCCAGCACTACAGCTAAGTCACTACCTAGACATAGCCGAAGGACAGAACGCCCTTTTGTTCTGGGCACTGAACATGAAGACTCTTCCTTCACTCTTCCGAGTGGCCACCAGAGTCTTGGCAGTGCCTGCCTCTAGTGCTCCAGTGGAGCGAGTTTTCAGCCATGGTGGCATCATACTACGTCCCCATCGTGCACAAATGACTGACAGACTTTTGGCCAATTTGATCTTTTGTAAATGCAATGCAGCATAGGGCCCTGACATAGAAAAGCACAACTCTGTTCATTGTCATGTTCATGACACTTCCAATCCAGTCCCCTTCCAATCTCTCTCTCTCTCTCTCTCTCTCTCACACGCAGTCTCTCTCTCTCTCTCACACGCAGTCTCTCTCTCTCTCACACGCAGTCTCTCTCTCTCACGCGCAGTCTCTCTCTCTCTCACACACAGTCTCTCTCTCTCTCTCTCTCACATGCAGTCTCTCTCTCTCTCACACACACACGCAGTCTCTCTCTCTCACACACACACACACACACACACACACACACACACACACACACACACACACACACACACACACACACACACACACACACACACACACACACACACACCAGTCTCTCTATGGATGCATGCCAATTGTTTATCAAGGGAGCAACAGGAACTGATAGAGGCATGAATGTATTACATGTAGATTATTTAGATAATTTTTTGGGAGCGAGGATATCTTTTATAAAGTGGTGACATGTTTGAAAAGGTTAAGGTTACACTTAGGTTTTGAAATGAGTTAAAAAGAGTGTTTGAACAATGTTCTTGCAAAAAAAGGTTTAATAAATGTATACAAATCTTAAAAGCATACATGATCTGTGTAAATATTATTTCCCTGTTGTTAAAAGGACTCGAAAGGACTCGAAACTCAAACGGTAGGACTTGGGACTCGACTTGAGACTTGTCGGTCTTGACTTGGGACTTGACTCGGGACTTGCCTGTCTCTGACTCGGGACTTGACTCGGGACTTGAAGGCAAAGACTTGAGACTAACTTGTGACTTGCAAAACAATGACTTGGTCCCACCTCTGCTTATGAGCATCCTTATGTTCGAACATGGTGTTTGTTATGGCCAATCCATGACTAGCACAGAAGTCCAGTAACAAACCACCACTCCGGTTCAGATCAGGGGGGCCGTTCCTCCCAATCACTCCCCTCCAAGTATCTCCATCATTGCCCACATGTGCGTTGAAGTCTCCCAGCAAGATTAAAGAGTCCCCTTCAGGAGCCCCATACAGGACTCTTTCCAGGGTCTCCAAGAAGGCCGTATACTCTGAACTGCTGTTGGGTGCATAAGCACACACAACAGTCAGAGTTTTCCCCCCCATAACCCGCAGGCGTAGGGAGGCAACCCTCTCGTCCACTGGGGTAGACTCCAACAACGAAGCACCCAACCGGGGACTTGTGAGTATCCCCACACCCGCCCGGTGCCTCACACCTTGAGCAACTCCGGAGAAGAATAGAGTCCAACCCCTATCAAGAAGTAAGGTTCCAGAGCCGACGCTGTGCGTAGAGGTGAGCCAAACCAGATCCAACTGGTAACGCTCCACCTCCCGCAGAAGCTCCGACTCCTTCCCCCCCAGAGAGGTGATGTTCCACGTCCCCAAAGCCAGCTTCTGTCGCCCGGGTCCGGTCCGTCGAGACCCTCTGCCTTCACTGCCACCCTTCTGGCAGCGCACCCGACCCCATCGCTGTTTCCTGTAGGTGGTGGGCGCACGGGACGGAGAAGTGGAGGTGTTGCCCACGTCGCCTTTTCGGGCTGTGCCCGGCCGGGCTCCGTGGCAAGCCCGGCCACCAGACGCTCGCTGACGAGTCCTCCTTCTGGGCCTGGCTCCAGAAGGGGACCCCGGGCTTCCTCCGGGCCGGGTATCCTCACTTCGTGTGTCGTCTTTCATGAGGTCTTGTGAACCAATCTTAGTCTGGCCCCTTGCCTGAGACCAATTTGCCATGGGAGACCCTACCAGGAACACAAGGTTCCAGACAACACAGCCCCCAGGTTCATCAGGGCACACAAACCTCTCTACCACGGTAAGGTGCTGGTTCTTCAACTCTTTCACTTCTGGGGAAATTGCAGGATTGGCTCCAGTTCGCCCTTTTTATTTAATACAAGAGAAATGTGCCTTTTTATTTCATACAGTTCAATTTGGATTGAGACAAGGAAATAATCAAAACCTCACGCGTGGCGTTTCACTGTCAAGGGGAGCATGTATGTAATTGCAAATACTGACTTGAGAGCCCCACCATTGTATGGGTTAGCCGGCCCTACAATAGATTACCCAACACAAATACTCTGGCGCCGCCACTGTTTGCGGTCTACAATGACAGAGAAGAGTCTGTCAAGTTTGGCTGTACTCAGCATTGAATCAAAAGGCACCATATCTTTAAATCGTTTGTGAGGCGTTTTGCTGATCAAGATGGTAATCGCCACATACAGCTGTTATAGGCATGCCAACTTGATGCTCTGCTCACGGATGAGTCGATGAGAATAATAATCTGTTAAAATGATGACCTTACGTGTGTAAATATATTTTTCTTCTTTGTGGGGTCTGCCCCCAAAAAACAGTTTGAAGTCCTGAGAAAGTCAAATAAGACGGTGTGTAAAACTACACTGCCCAGCCAAAAAAAAGTAACCACTTTGATCTAGGCCAGTAGGTAAGGACTTTCCACTGGATAATAACTGCAGCGATGTATATGTTTGAGCTGAATACACGTTTTTTAACCCTAACTGATGCAGTTAGTCACTTCTTTAATGTTTGTTCTTTCTGATATAAAGTCAAGGTTGTAAGTGTTTGCAATGAAGTTGTGGGGCACTGAACTGTTCTTTTGATTATTTTTGATTTATGATAGTAATGACTTATCTTTCAAATTTGAAAGAGGGTGAGCAAGCATCTTGAGGAACATTCATCATTAACTCCTCCAAAAAATATAGTTTATTTAATAATAACACTGAATATGTGAATCATAACAGTGATTGACAGCTGATAGGAATAATATGATTGTTAATATTATCCTATTCATACACACATCGATGAGACAGTTAATTAATGTACGTACTGCAGCAGTCTGCATAGATTTGGTACCCCTGCTGGTGTAAGAGTGAAACGAACTCATTCAGGTAAAATGCATTACATTATGTCTGCCACCTTATATATTTATATGTAAGGCTTTACTGATGTGCCACAATAATGTCACCTAATGTTATTGATTTAAAATAACAATATTGTGGCTTTCCAAGTTAACATTGATTGATATGACTGCGATTAAATCAGCATACTTCTGCCAGGGGATGCCACCCCTGAAATTTTCCTGCCACCCTCTTGCCACCCCGTGAATATTTGTCTAGATCCGCCCCTGGTTACAGCCAAAGACTGTATATATAAAGGTTACAACCCAACGCTGTGTACAGATCATCAGTCCTGTGTACAAATCAGTTCGATAAAGTCATGCCTAAACAGCGACATTTGACACGATAAATATGGGTTTAAATAGCACACACAACTTGTGGCAACTCCCGTTGAGCAGCGGAAGATGCCTCGGCAAGTTGTGGCATCTGTGGCATATGCCGGAAGTACTTGCCACAGATGCCACAGAGTAGTGGCCGCTGTGGCAGATGCCGGAAGTACTTGCCACTGCCTGCAGATGCCACGAAATGCGCTTGCTGTCTCTCGAGTTTTGTGTGCATATGATACGCCACGTTCTCATTCATAACACTCCGTTCGATGTCTCACTACGGGATGCGCCTCAACGCGTATGCAGACAGAAGCATCAATCTCCTTACGCCAATCCTGATTGGCTGGTGATCTTGACGTCTACGTCAGGGAATCCACCCACACTATAAGTAGCTTGCGCTATGACGCAGTGTCATTCAAACAACTCTTCTCGCTTCGGAGCACATCTCAAAATATCAGTAGCCGGGCTAGCTTCACTGTCCGCAGACTGAACCCAAGCTAACATTCGGTCGACGGGCGCTTGCCGGTTACTTTTTGCTTTGCAGAAGATTTAATTAAATATTAACACACCAGTTAATATTGTAATCTGCCCTGCCTATTTTTCTTTCGGAATAACGGTAGGGTTTTGATTTTTTCTTCAAACAGTAACATACCTGTTACTAGTTTATCCATCCGTGCCGACACCACGGCAAGCGAGGACGGATTCTTCTCTACCACACACCAGAGGAGACGGAGATAAAAGATATTAACACACCAGTTAATATGAAAAAATCTGCACGCCGTTTTTCCTTTCGGAATAACGATAAGGTTTTGATTTTTTCTTTCAAACGGTAACATACCTGTTACTAGCGTGTCCCTCCGCGCCGACACCCCGGCAAACGGGGATGGACCCTTCTCTCCCTCACACCAGGGGAGTCGGAGGCTCAGAGGCTCGGCTCTACGGCTTCGGGTTTAAGATCTCGGGCACGGACTCACCCCAGGTCCGCTCGTCCTGCCTTGGGCTGAAACACGCCCAGGAAGCTATCGATAACCCCGGTTCATGCGGGCATTGTGCCCGCTTCACCGTCAAGAGCCTCCGCCGACGGCTAGCGTGCCAAGCTAGCCTATCGGGACAGGACCCCTTCATGTCCGTTAATTTGCCGGCCGGCAATCGGGACATGGTGGTGACCGCCGCGGATATTGAGCCCCGCACTGTGTCAGGCGTGGGTTCAACAACGGCGGTAGCCACGGAATCGGAGCCCCGCGCCATGTCAGGCTGGGGCCCGGTGGCGGCAAGGGCCGCGAGAGTGGAGCCCCACGCTGTGTCAAGCTGGGGCTCCCAACTGGACCTCACCGTGGTTCCACCCGCGGAGGATGTCCTGGAGCTGGACTATACGGAGGAGGATGAACAGGATACCTCTGAGTTCCTCTTATCCGAATCGGATGAGCACGAAGATGACATCTTTGTTGCTCAGGCTGCAAAGCCGAAGGCGATGTCCGCTCCCCCGGGCGAAAGCACACCAGCTTCGCCCTGCCTCAGTATGGACTTGCAGGCCGTGTGCCAACGCGCTGCGTCCAGGCTGGACATCCCCTGGCCTGAAGTGGCCAAGGAGACCTCCAGATCTCGCTATGAGGGGAAGACCTTGCCCCAAGCAGCGAGGATGAAGAGGCAGCCTTTCCCAGTCTTTCCAGAGATGCTGGATGAGGTGTCGGTCTCGTGGAGAGACCGCCCTTTCAGCAACAAGGCCCCAATCCAGGGTGCCTGCTCTTTGGACTGTGACGGGATGGAGAAACTCGGCCTGCTCCGCATGCCGCCCATGGAGCCGCTGGTGGCAGCCCACCTCCAACCGCGGCTGGCTTCGGCACCGAGCAGGAACCCCACGCTACCGGCAAAGGCAGACCGCTTCCAGTCAGCAATGACCGAACAAGCCTATAGAGCCGCAGCTTTGTCCGCCAGGGCGCTCAACGTCTCCTCGCTGCTGACCGCCTACCAGGCGGAGCTCTGCGAGGACATGACGGTCAAACCTGAGCCTGCCGTGTGGGACGAAATCGCAGCGATCACGGACATTTGCCTCCGTGTGCAGCGCTGTGCAGTCCAAGCCACGGGCAAAGCACTGGGGATAATGGATGTACAGGAGAGAGCCAGGTGGCTTAACCTGACGAACCTTCCAGACCGGGAAAAAGAGGACGTCTTGGACATGCCTATTGTTCCCGAGGGCATATTTGGCTCCGCTCTAGCTTCGATGCAGCAGCGGTGTGAGTCCAAAAAGAAGGTGGATGAGGCTCTCCAGCTTTGTCTTCCCCGAAGGGTCCAGCCGCCGCCTTCAACGGCCCCGCGGCAGTCCTTCGCTCACGTCCTGCCCGTTTCAAGGTCCCGAAACAGCAGAGGTCACAGCTCGCCCGGGGTCCCCAGCCCAGACACGAGGCGAGGACGAGCTGGCCAAGAAAGTCTCCGGTTCCGGCAGCAGCCGCTCAGGCACAGCCGGTCCAGACTTTCAGCCACCAGGCGAGGAAGAAGAAAAGGGCGGCATGACAGCCTCCTCTCCTCGATAAAGGAGCTGGGAGTTCCCTGTTCTCCAGCTCCAGGACACGTTCCAGTGTTAGATGCTCATGTGTTTCCGGGGTGCAACCATGCCCCTATCTTCCCACCGCCTCGAGTGATGTCAGAACGTCATCCTCAAGTTCGCGCCATGAGGGAAATGGACTTAACATCAAAGACAGCAAGTTCCGCTGCCTGTTTAAGTCACACAAACACATGTCATCACTATTGTTGTTTAATAAATCATTTTCCACTGTCGTTTCCAGGCTTAAAGCCAAGGGCGCAGTCAATAAGAATGAAAAGAAAAACAATAAACAGTCTGAAGTCTACCCCCCTTCTAAGAGTGGCTGCTGCCTCTCTCAGAAGGCGGACGATGGACGGGGCTGTGAAGGCATCACCGCCACGCAGTGTCGACCGGGGTTGTCAACCTGGGGTACCACCGTGTTCAGACACTAGAGGGCCCCCTAGCACAACAAATAAAGACACAGAGGGCAGACGACAGGGATGTGACATCTCCACTTGCTTTGAGAAGCGAAAAGTGGGGGATGCTCACAGATTCAGCTTGGGTTTTCAAGACAATAGCACAGGGTTACAGACTCCAATTCGCTGTCACCCCCCCTCACTTTTCGGGCATTCTGCATTCGCAAGCCCGGGGAGAATCGGCCCAAATTCTGGAGCAAAAGATTCTCTCGCTACTAGAAAAAAAGGCTATATCTATAGTACCATCCGAACGGAGTCAGAGCGGCTTTTATTCCAAGTATTTCCTCGTTCCCAAACGGAGAGGGAACGGAATTTGGCCTATACTAGATTTGAGGGCTCTGAACAAATATCTCAAAAGATACAAATTCAGAATGCTCACTCACACATCTCTGTTGCGTCTCGTGCGCCAAAACGATTCACATCAGTCGACCTGAAACACGCGTATTTCCACATCCCAGTATATTATCCACACAGGAAATATCTGAGGTTCGCCTTTCTTGGTGTCTGTTACGAGTACAGAGTACTTCCCTTCGGTCTGTCTCTCAGCCCACGAGTGTTTGTACGGTGTACGGAAGCCGCGATAGCCCCGTTAAGGCAACAGGGTATTCGCCTGGCAACTTATCTGGACGATTGGATCCTTCTCGCACAGTTGGAGCAAGAGGCTATTACGCAGACGAATGTCCTCGTAAAACACCTGCTCGACCTGGGTTTTGTAATAAACACAGAAAAGAGCATGTTGTCCCCAGCCCAGACTGTACTCTTCCTTGGCCTACGCCTGAATTCGGTGCCCTTTACAGCCCGCCTGTCAGCAGAGAGAGTGAAAGCCTTCAGGGCTTGCCTCGCTCATTTCCAGCCACGCAAATATGTTCTCTTCAGATCATGTCTGCGGTTACTGGGGCTCATGGCGTCAGTCATCCTGGTGGTATGACTGGGACGCTTACACATGAGGGAGTTTCAGCGCTGGGTAGCTGCCCTCAGACTGGACCCCGCGCGCCATGTGATGGTCACTATGAAATGCGTAATGGCACTGCGCCACTGGCTGCACCCGACTTTTCTAGTACGGGGCGTGCCTATGGGCGCTGTCCTATCGCGGAAGGTCGTTACCACAGACGCATGTCTGACGGGCTGGGGTGGTATATACGAAGGTCGACCTGTAAGGGGTCTCTGGAGCAGAGACCTCCAAAGGTCACACATAAATTATCTGGAGCTTTTAACGGTGTTCCTCACCCTGAAACGCTTTCTGCCTTTCCTCAGAGGACATCATGTCCTCGTGAGGACAGACAACACGACCACAATATCGTATATAAACCGCCAAGGGGGTTTGCGTTCTCTCCAGTTACACATGCTGGCATGCAAACTGATCTTATGGAGCTGCGGACGTCTCCTCTCTCTGAGAGCGACGGACGTACCAGGAGTGATGAACCTCGGGGCAGATCTGCTGTCCAGAGGTGCACCACTATATGCAGACTGGACTCTACATCCAATAATTGTAAGTCAGCTGTGGGTGCGTTACGGCCGGTCCGCGGTGGATCTGTTCGCATCAAAAGAAAACGCTCAATGTCAGCTGTTCTTTTCAATGCGCGATTTATGCATCCTTCATGCACTCAGTTTGCCCCGGGGCAAACAAGATTGTTGCTGTGTTACTCTGAGAACTGGGGTTACGTAAGTAACCTATAGTTTTGTCTGTCGGTTCTTGGTAGACCGGAAGCTGTGTGGTTCATAAAAACATGTTCTTTCTCAATACCAAGCCACGATTGTTATTTTTATTTTTAAATCCTATAATGTCATACTTTTTTTGCCGTCTGCGAGGAAAAGAAATAGGGCTAAGATTATTTATTTTTTTAAATGTTGGACTTAAATGCATCAATCTGGTGCACTTTGAGGGGGAAATAAAGAGGCTACACCCATATGAAACACAACTGTATACATTAAATAATCATAAAATCATAAGAACATGGCCATAACCAATAACATACCATATCCAATATGAAAAAACATTGAAACTTGTTTATTTATTTGTTTTTGGTTCATTTATAGTTGTGAGTGTGTCTGGGCTCCTGAACCAGGCTCAACTGTCTCCCTCCTATCACCCTGCTCCTCTTTGAGGCAGCAGCAAAGACTAGTTTTAGCTCTCAACAAGTTTTTAAAGTTTATCTTACCTTTTTTCACCTAGTTAACATTTTTTTTTTATTATTCATGCATATTTTACTAATCACTCCCCTCTCAAATGGAAATATGTGTTTACATAAAGGGTGACCAAACCGTTAGAGACCCACAGAGAACTTAGACTAAGTTAACTATCTAAACACTCAGAGTCCTTTACCTCACCTGAGCTGTAGTTATCAGTCTCTCAGTCTGACAGGAGAGGACTCTCCTCCACCTTGTTGACAGCTCCTTATATCCGTTAGTGCCGCTAGCTATCACCAGATGCTAACAACAACAATACACATAACCGGTGCGCACGCTTTCTCTCTCGCTCGCTTGCGCCACACATACACACCCTCCAGAGCTTGAATGACACAGAGAGACCAATAGAGGGCATTAGTGTATGATCTGTATGAAAGTGGCCATGTCGGCAGGCCACGTCACGTAGACAGCCAGTCACCCTCTGTGAGGCAGAGTCAGACCCACATTTGCGCAGCGTTGCGTTCACAATACATATAAAAAAAATTATTCCTCAGGCAAGCAGGCCACTTAATAGGCCAGGCCATCGTGAAACCTCCCGGTCCTCCCGATGGCCAGTCCGGGCCTGATATATAGCATATATATATATATATATATAGCCTATATATATATATATATATATACACACACAAACTAATTTTGCAGACCCTATCCCTCCGTAGTCTTTCAAGTTGGAGGAGAAATGCCAGCGTTCTCCTCCGGTTTACAGGCACTGTGTTGCCTGTAAAATCATCATAATTATTCTATATATATATATAGAATAATTATGATGATTTTACCACTAAAATACAGCAACACATCTTTGATTCATGTCGTTTATAACTGGGATATTATAATTATTATTAACTTTGTCTGTAGGCCTACAAAGTAGCCTGTCCAGGAAATATGCCCAAATCAACAAAAACTGCGAGCCGGCAGGCAAGACGCTCCGCTTCTGAAATGCTTCTCAAACGCGGTAGGGTATGACGCCGGAGGAGGCCGGACCAAAACCGTGGCGCAGCCGTAACGCGCCGCAGACGGACCCGGTGGAATCTAGGGGTTACGGCTGCGTCGCGTCGAAAAATAGACTTCAATCCTATTTCGAGCGGAGCTCAGCGGCGAGACGCTTCTGGACGCTTCTGAGCCGTAACGCGGCGCGTCTGGTGGAATAGCACCCATTGACTAGAGTGGCCGCGATCCCTGCGGGCATCGCGGCGCAGCCGTAACGCGGCCGTAACGCGCCGCAGACGGACCCGGTGGAATCTAGGGGTTAGGCCAAAGCCAATCTTCCTCCTGTGGAGGACGAACACAAATGCATCTGCTATACTGTGTGTGATGCAAACATCTGGGCACATTACAGCCCATTATGTTTCGCTGCCATTCTTTGCATGATTATCCAACTTGATCATTGTCTCGTTGCTTCGCTGTTGTAAAATGAATGAGCATTTACTGTTTATTACGTTATCTAAGTCGGTGTTTCCTCTAACATGACATATATTACCCAGGTTGTCTGAACAAAAAAGAAAATGTATTTAATGTATTTATGGGATGCAGTATGGGAAAAGTTGCAC
Source organism: Notothenia rossii (assembly GCF_949606895.1). Taxonomy (NCBI): domain Eukaryota; kingdom Metazoa; phylum Chordata; class Actinopteri; order Perciformes; family Nototheniidae; genus Notothenia; species Notothenia rossii. The sequence continues at coordinate 32,408,638 of NC_136909.1, forward strand.
ATAGAGCCCTGCAGAGCATTTCAAAAATCTTCTTCAAAACAGCTGATGAGATGTCTTAAGATAATTGAAAATGTATAGAGCTGTGTGAAATTCCAATATTGCGTTGGTTTTAACAAAAATTGTTAAACATCAGGACAGAATTAGAACTGTCTTAGCACACATTTTTGCAGAACATTTGAACATCTTCACAGTCCTTTGCAGTGTTGGGTGTAACGGTGTAACGGTGTAACGCGTTACAAAAGTAACAGAGTTACAGTAGGCTAATAGGCCTATATTAGGCTACTTTTTGCTGTAACGAAGTAATGTAACGCATTACTAATGAAATGTGGGTAATATAGGCCTATTACCCGTTACAATGCTCATTAACGCAGTTACAACACATTTTAACCCGAAATGAAATGGTGTTTTGTTTTTTAAGAATGTACTAACATAGCGAGACATTCCGACACCAGAGACAAATTGTGAGGGTAGATTAGTAAACCTGGTGTGTTTACCCTTCAGGCTTCGCGTCGGGATCTTCGGAGCAGTTGAATGTTATGCACCCTCTATTCAAAAAAGAGAACGGAGCGAAAAATACAAACAACAAATTGTGTCAGGTGCGCGTGACCTGCTCCGCTGCGCGTGCATCATTTCCAAGGTGCTTCCACAGCAGTGACCCACATCTGTGGATAATAATTTATACGCAAATGGTTAAAGCAACCATCACTAAACGCCAGCAACAGTGCATCTATACTGCAGAGTCAGACAGTAGCAACAGGTCAGATGGCGACATCACGTTACCCTCCGTTGTGGACACTAGCTTACTCCCGCCTGACTTGCCGCTCTCGCCCCGGAGCAGCAGTCTTCGTCGCCCCGAAACTATACCACAGCAAAACAGAGCCTGCCCAGGTCTATCTAAACAAGTACACGCCTGTACAGTGGAGTTAGGTGGTCATTTTGCAGCTCGTGGTATACAAATAGACAATGGCTAGAATATTCATGTGGAGATAGTGCCATATTCTGCCATGCCTGTAGAAATGTTGGGTCAAAAATAATGCATACAATATGTAACCCACATTAAAACATAGTAAGCATAAAGTCATTCAAAAGTGATTTCATTAAAGGATACACGTTTAAAATTGGTCAATGATAACATTGACCAATCCCTTTTAAAAATATAATAAATAAAAGTAGTATGACAAATTACAAGGTACTGTTCCTTAAGGGATCTCTGCTCACCACCAGGCCCGCGCAGCGTAACAGGAGAAAAGAGAAAACGGAGCAAGACGCAGATGAGACGAGCGGAGTAAATTATATTAAAAGTGATTCAAAGTTGATTTAAAAAAGATAAAAATACCATCCACACGGTCGGGAAATCCAGTAGACTGTATAGAACATTAACCAACGGTGTTTTGGTGAGTCAAACCCTTTTCATAGAAAAGTTTTGTATGAGTGATTTAATGTTAGCTTCATTGTTATAGCATTTCATGTTGTTAAGCTGTAAGGGAAGCTATGAAGATGGCTTGCAATGTCATGTATTTGTTATTTTGTTTGGCTGAAACTACGTGGCTTTAATGTGTATTTTACAAGGGGAAATATGTGTTATTTTGTGTGAACAGGATAAATGACACGTGTAGAGGAGAGTAAAGCTGCCATTTTGAGCCCCATTATAAGCTGTATTGACAAAAGAGCTAAGTTTGCAGTAGTTTTGAAAATGTAATTATATAATTTATATTGTTAGATTATATTATATTTATATTATTTCATGACCTGTCGTACAGGTCAGGTTTTTTGGACTGGATAAGAAAGTTGATCGCAAGTGAGAGGACAACACACACACGCGCTCTGATACAAGATGGCGAGCCAGACCCACGGACTGCTTTGATCTTCGCACCAGTGAGAGGACTTGCTGGTTTATCAAGAGACAATAGCTGAACTCACTGCCAGAGTGGTAGGAGTATTGAAGACATGATAAGTTTGGAACTGGATTTAAGTTGTACCTGGATTTACAGAGACACTATATATCAGGGGCGGACTGGGGGGAAAAAGTGGCCCGGGGATTAATTGACAGACAGGCCCACTTAATGCGCGGCATGTATCGGCTGGCCCGGCGACGAAAGTATGTTACTTAACAAAAAACCCTATGCATTTTATGTTATTTTGGACAATTATTCATATAGTAATCACATTACCTGAGAACTTGAGTTGCCTAGAGCAAAATAGTTACAGCATATATTTAGTGATTTTAATGTTAACAGATCATTGATGCAATAACATTTTGACCCAATTTGCCCGACTTGACACATGGAATAAAACATGGGCGTAGGAAGCATCCTCAAGGTGGGTGAGACAATTAAACAGGGGGTTTTGGCAGGTGGTGGACCTCACCTCCTCTAGGGGGGTCCGGGGGCAAGCTCCCGGGAAGATTTTTTGTACATGTTGAAGTTAAATGCATCAATCTGGTGCACTTTTAGAGCAAAATTAGGGACTAAATCTATGGCAGTCAGTAGGGCAGGGTTCCCCAATTATATTTACCAAAGGGCCAATTTTTTTCAAGCATGACAAGCTAAGGGCCAAAATGCTATGTGTCACTAAAAGTTGTTTTACACTATGTGCAGATGTTACCTCTATTATAATTGTTGTAGTAGTGGCAGTAGTAATTAAACAAACCCTGTGTTGAGAGTAAAGGAAAAATGCATCCTTGAAACAAAATTAGACCGAAATCAAACATTTATTAACAATAATAATAAATAAATGCTTTAACAAATACAAATGATTTTGCTGTGGTCTGATGGGGCATAACAATAAAACAAAAATAAAAAACAACAGAGTGAACTCTGATCAAATAGTCAGACAGGTCCACATCCAATTCAGCAAACACTGTAACACACACACACACACACACACACACACACACACACACACACACACACACACACACACACACACACACACACACACACACACACACACACACACACACACACACACACACACACACACACACACACACACACACACTGGGAAAGACAGGAAGACAGAGAGAGAGTTTCAGTTAGTTACTTTTATAATGTCGTACCAAATTCACCACATTATCAGTTTTAACATTTTTAAATATGTGTACCAAATAATATCAGGCTGTAAATAACAAATAGCATTGTTTTTTTTTAACTTTATTTTTAATATATTATTTTAATGTTGTATTCAATTTAACCAGTTTGTGGGCTGTTGTTAAAAGCCCTGCATTATCCAAGGTTTTTTATCTATCATATTAATAATTTGTTTTTAATTACGCTGCGTAGCATTTTATTTAGGAAATGAATGTACATATAAAATATAACTATAAAATGGTTATTTTTGTCTTAATAATTATTATACCACAATAGAATTGACAAATTGCAAAAATAAATTGATGTTGTTCACTCACCAATCAGTGAGAGAAGTGAGAGCGGCGGGATGAGGCAACCTGTCGGATGTTGGGCTTGTATTCTGTTGTGGCAATCCTGAGGCACTGTCCAAGATGTGCACTGGAGAGTCTGTTCCTGTCCTGGCTTTTGATAGCATTCATTGAAGAAAATCCTGATTCGCAGATGTATGTTGAGGGGAACATTGTGAGTAGGAACATAGCAATAGCTCTGGTGTTTTTGAAACGAGCTTGGGGAACCATGTTGATCCAAAAGTCACACACTGGTGCATCCTTGTGTTGAGCTTTCAGCAACTCAGAGCTTCCCATCTCTAAGACCTCCATCTGAAGAGCTCCCTCTTCTATGGAAGGCACCAGCCTTTTGGCCTCTCCAGTCCACTGCCCGTCTGCTGACACAGAGAACGGCTGTCTGAGGAAGAGGAGGATGTCACGTGAGATTTTAGGGGAGCTTTCAAATCGCTCCTTGAAGTTTTCTGCCAGTTTTGACACAAAATCCTTCATTACTGGATCTTCCGGCATTTCATTCTTCTCGCAGTGCTCACGCAGACGTGGAAAGTGCAGCTTCCTCCCATGAATATCTCTCTCCAAAAGGTGCAGCTTTGACCGAAAAGCTTCAACCGCCTCGTACATCTCAGCAACAGTGTGGTTCTTGCCTTGCAGCTGCAGGTTAAGGTGATTTAGATGAGACATGATGTCACACAAAAAATGAACATCTGCTATCACCTTGGTGTCAGTTAAAAAGCTCAAAAACTCATGGGCTTTTTGGCCCTGCAGGCTTGATAAGAACGACACCAGTTCATCACGCAGGTCGCACACCCTCTCCAACACACGGCCCTTGCTCAGCCAGCGAACATCGTTGTGTAGTAAGAGATCCTTGTGTTCAGAGGACATTTCCTCTAGCAACGATCTAAAAAGGCGACGCTGCAGACTAGAGCTCTCACGCACAAAGTTAACCAGTCTCGTCACAGTATCCATCGTTTCTTTCATTTTTCCACACAGTTTTGCGCACAACACTGATTTGTGAATGATGCAGTGAAATGTCAGAAGCGCCGGGTTAACGGCGGAAAGCCTGCTTACCAAGCCTTTGTGCTTTCCAACCATCGACGGAGCCCCGTCGGTTACAACAGAGACGATTTGACTCACATTCAAACCATTCTTTTCGAAGAACTGTGTCAGCTCGTGGAAGATTATTTCCCCGGTTGTGTGCCCGGGCAGAGTAAGCAAACACAGCAGCTCTTCCCGGAATATCTTCCCATCAAAAAATCGTACGAACACAGACAGCTGTTCCATGTCGGTTCGGTCACAGGAGGAGTCTATGGCTAAGGATATAGCCTCTGTTTTCTTCAAATCCGTGAGTAGACTGGAAAAACACTCCTCCGCTAAAACCTCTACTCTTCTGGTTGCCGTGTTAGCCGACAGCGGCACCTGCTTTAATAGCTCTACAACCTTTTTTTGTTGTTTTTCATCATGATTTAAAACTTCATGAGCCATGTCTATCGCACACCGTTTAATTAACTCAGCATCAGCAAACGGCTTCTTGGCTCTAGCAAGCGTCCAAGAGACGTGCAATGAGGCAGCTGTTGCGCTCTCTTGTGCCGATGTTGTTTTCGACATTGTGGAAACAGAGTGCTTGTCTGATGCAAGCAAACCTGGTTTTTTTTTTTTGTGCGCTGGTCGGATTTCTCTGGATAGTTAGCATTAAAACTGGCAGCATGAATAGAGGTGAAGTGCCGCTTCAGGTTGTCTGATTTGATTACAGCTACATTCTGCATGCAAATCAAACAAGTCGGTTTAGCATTGACGTGGTCCGGTAAAAAAAAACAATACTTCTCAGTCCAGTCAGTTTTGAACTGACGGTTCTCCTGGTCTACCTTCCTCTTCTTTGCGAATTCCATCCTGGGTTTAAGTTATCCACGGCCCGTTAGTGTCATGTTGGTCAATCGCTGGGTTGGGATGACAGGCGGCTAGCTGGCGAGCTATTGTTTATATGTGTTTGCCGCTATTCCAGGTGGTGACGAGTAAGTCAAGCGCGCGAAGCACGTCTTGCATATGCACGCGATAAGGTCATGGGTCAGGTTTACGAGTGTCGACGGAGGTCAAAATAAAGCGAAACCGCGGACATTTTATTTTATGTTTTTATGTTATAACAAGTGAATGCCAGTAGATCAGCGCGGGCCATGCTATTGCCTCTCGCGGGCCGGATCTGGCCCGCGGGCCGCTAATTGGGGTTGGCTGCAGTAGGGGCTTGGACTGTGAGCCGTAGGGTCGCCGGTTCAAGTCCCCGACCAGACCTACATTTGGAGTGTGGACTTCTAATTGGAGAGGTCCCAGTTCACCTCTTGCCCTGCCGTGGTGCCCTTGAGCAAGGCACCGGACATCCCCTTTCCCCCCTCACTCCCATTGCTCCCCGGGCGCTGTACAATAGCTGCGCACTGCTCCTAGTACTAGACTCCTGGTACTAGGATGGGTTAAAATTAGAGAACACATTTCACTGTGTGTGCTGTGTGCTCTGCATGTGTGACCATTAAAGAGGGTTTCATCCCTCCCAATTCTTCTTCTTCAACACCCATATAAAACAGAACTGTAAACAGATTTACTTTTTCTTTCAACATTTATTTGAACAGCAAGTGGAGGCAAAAGTGACTGCACCCAAAACAATAAACCTGCTAGCTAACTAGCCTAAACTCAGTAACAGAATGTGGGCAACACGTTCTTCTCCACAGCCGCGCGACCTCTGAATCAGACGTCACTTCCCCCTTTTCTATCCTATGGGAACAGCCGTACAGCCACTCCCCCTGAACTCCGTTTCCCTGCCAACCCCCTCCCCTATGCAAGCCCCTCCCTCTGAACCCAGGGCTCGCTACAATACTGTATATACATCTATACAAAAGTGCCTTCACGCTTTGGAGCTTGCTTATCCATCTGTAAGCAACTGCAAGCTAGGTCTCTCAGTCACTCACTCCTAATCGTTCACTGTGCAGTGACAGCTGCTACGGGCCTGATGTGTGAAATTGAAACTGATAGATAGAACAAAGGTAGCCTATCAAAACGGCCCAGCCCAGCCCAGTGGGCCACACCCCACTGGGCTGGGCTGGGCTGGGCCGGGCCGGAACACTTACTAATGTGGGCCGGTAGGATTTAGGTAAGCAAAAAAAAAAAGGGAGTGGCCGGAACACCTACAAATGTGGGCCGGTAGGATTTAGGCAAAAAATTTAAAAAAATGTGGCCCTCCGGTCCACACACAGCACCAGCCCACCGGGGAAACTCCCGGTATTCCCAATGGCCAGTCCGCCCCTGCTATATATTGTACTCTAGGTTTTCATTTGTCATTTGATTTCATTGATGGTACAATTGTGTTTTTTTCATTGAATTAGATATATTTTACCTTTGAAAAGGGAAAAGAAAAAGAGTTAACTCAGGATATTGAAGAGATTAAAATAGGAAAAATCTATAAATAATACTTAGTAGACCTTGTCTAAAATAAAATAGGCTATTTTATTTTGTTCATCCTATATGGATACCATTTGCTAAGTCACAGAAATCAGAAAACAAGGGAAAGGTGAAATACTTACCTCTGATTATACTGCAGAAAATATTCATTGTCTATGTTTAATGTTTTGTCTATTTGTCTTTTTCGTCAGTAAATTGCCGGCTGTTCTATTCAAACCACCTGGTCTCTGGTCTAATTACTTACCTGTCTATCCACTCTAGTAGAACCCAGAATCCTTCTAGTCAGATAGCATAGCCCAAGATAAGAAGTGTTACAAATAGCACAGATGCCTTCACCACGATTGGCTACAAAACTATCTCATATCCCAAGCTTATCAACAAGCTAATGTTGCAGCTGAAATGTTCTCCAGGTCACAAAGTCAACCGCACATGATGATGTGAAACCAGTTTTCAAGCACAGTAAATATTCTCTTCCCAGAGTATATGATGGAACCAAAGTGATGATTTAGTACATGGTTTTAATAATAGGCTACTTTTGCTTTTCAATGTTTGCCATTTCAAACCATGAGCTGGTTCAAATCATATTTGCCTTGATTGACAATATGTTCTCATTTGTTTTATCAGTACAGTTTTGAAGCTTTTGTGCTTTTCTTTGCCATAGTCCACTTTGGACTATATGAAATATTTCAGAATTGCACTTTTAACTTACTTGAAATGTTCTCACTTGCTTGGTTTCAAAACATAACAAATGCCATAATCTGTTCATTGGGGACCATAACATCAACCCTATTTTTCATTGCTGTTGCCGGCCACTATTGCTCATGTAAACCTACTACTGCTGCGCCCCCTGTAATCTCAGATGCACCCTGAGTCATTTTGTTCTGGAACCGGGCCTGTAGGCCTACACGGCCATATACTAAACAAAATACAGAGCCCATTCCGGAACTCCTGTTAGTGTTTACTTCCTCTCTGCCTTCTTCTGGTGATTCATCTGACGTCCAGCGCTCCGTCTTTTTTCCTTTCTCTTTCTTGATCCTCTTAGCAACCTTCATTATAGTCATTGACAGTGGTCTGTACTGGATTAACAACGTGTCACATGTTGAGAATTTATAATCAGAATCGAGTATTCAACTAAGCTGTGTAATACAAGTTGTTAGTAGCCTTAAGGGCCTACACAGTTATGCTATACCACATTGCCCTTCATTGGATGTATAATGAGCTGCACTAAACTACATTTTAGCATTTAAAATACATAGCCATTCTTTTGCGGTTATTTTGGTGAAAGTAACTCAAAAGTAACTAACAAGTAGTGTAACTCATTACATTTCAGAGACAGTAATATTGTAATGTAACTTATTACTTTCAAAAGAGAGTAATAAGTAATATGTAATATATTACATTTTGGAAGTAACTTGCTCTACACTGGTCCTTTGAACTTGAGGCAGTCATGGACTCTAAAAAACGCAATTTGAGAACAGGTCAAGGTGGATCTAAATCAGGGGCGGGGAACCTCCGGCCCCCGGTTCGTATACGGCCCGCGAGATCATTTGGTATGGCCCTCGAGGTAAATACACGCAAAAAAGAAAAAAAATTAAGAAATCTAGACTGCAAAAGAATTAAACAAGCGAGTGCCTGTTTTTCCTGGCCAAGGTCAGGGTCCTTGAACACAACACGAGCCTAACGTGTCATGACGTGGTATATGTCTCGTCTGACAGGTTTATGGCTAGAAAGGATCCGTCTTGTGTAAATATGACGTCACGTTCTCGTTGTAACTCTCGTTGGAGCGGCTCGGAAAAACATCTAAAGCAGTAACATGATGCAACATACACATTAATGCAGCAGGATAATAGTAAAACACTGAAAGGGAACATTTTATTGCACCAGGAGCTATCTTGCGACTTTTACTGCGACAACGTTGACTTGCCTGTGAATAAAAAATAAACCGTAGTGTTGGTGATCCACAGTGTTGTCATTCTTCTTTGAACAGCAAGACCACTAACACCCTATTTCAACAATCACACTCCCTGTCATTGACATCATTAATAGATAGTTTAGCTTCTCACCATCATTTGCTGTGGCCCACTGATTTTAACGATCGTAACTGAAAGGCTGCCTGCCAAATGTAAACATTCAGCCACGTGACTTGCAAACTCTCGCGAGAGTTTTACACTAGACGGATCCTTTCTAGCCATAACCGTCTGACAGGGGTGCAGTTCTGACGGAGAGCACCAGAACGTCGCTCGTTACTTCACAAATTGCAGCACCCATAAGGAGCCGTACACATGCCGCAGTTTTTGCGTGGCTGTGTCTTTAGTTGAAAGCCCAGTGGCGATCTGTTCATCTGTCATACTGATCATACAGTCAATAACTTTGTTGTTATTAACATCTGGTTAGCTAGCTATGCTAACGAATATAAGAAGCTTTTTCTACAACCAGTGAGGTATAAGCACATCTTTATATGATCATTATAGTTATAAAAAAAAATTATAATAAATTAAACAGGTGTAAAATACTATATGACAGTAAAAAAAGTTGTTATTAATAAACAAGAATACAGTTTGAAAGGGGAGTGATTTTTAAAATATCCATAAAGAAAAATAAATCTGCTTACAGTTCTGTTTCATATGGGTGTTGAGAGATGTATCCATATATCTCCTAATGTTGCTCTCAAAGTGCACCAGATTGATGCTTTTAATTTCAACATTTAAAAAAAAATCTTCCCGGACAAGCATGCTCCCCGGACCCCCCTAGAGCAGGTTAGTCCCCCCCTTCACAAACACTTAAATCATGTTCACATGGATAGGAAAACTAAATAGATTTGCACACATCTTGTGTCCATATCTTTCTGTTTGGGTGGTCATGCCACACCGTGCACGTGCATGCATACGCAAGTCATGGTAAGATATCTGGATTAAGAGGTTGCTTTTTCTTTGCACTAGGGATGCAAATTATCGATTAATTCATTAATCATTAGTTGATTGACCTTATCGATCGATTAACGATTAACTGATATAAACGGCTTTTTTCCTGAGAATGTAAATTTCTCACTGTATCGATAGTGTCTTTAACATAAAAAGCTAAATAGCGATAGAATTACTAACAAAGCACTTATATACTAATAAAGGGCTGGCTTTCTAAATGCCAGTTGAGTAGCACTTGAAATGTTTGGCTCTATGAAACCTGATGGACTTATATGATTCTGTTTTCTTAAAGGTTGTATCTTCCTGGTCGAATGCACTTATTGTAAGTCGCTTTGGATAAAAGCGTCAGCTAAATGCAATGTAATGTAATGTAATGTAATGTAAATATTGCTTATTTACTGAATAAAAATGCATGCTATATTGCACAATTGATGTTTTATTGTACCAGTTAGGATAATGTGCAGATCATGGCATTTATGTAGTTTAACAAAATAAATTAAGCACAGAAAATTCAAATACATAAAAAAATAATTGTGCACTGGCTCACCTGTCGCATGTGAAACATTAAGCAAAATAAAATTAATTTTAAATAGAAATCTAAACAATATGGGTAGGCCTAGCCTACACAATATTAAGCCTACAAATTATAATCTGGTTAACTACATATGTAAAACTTGAAACATTAGCAGCAGCATTTATAATCCCCTTTGGTCTGAGAAAGGTAACAGTAAGATAACTAGCCCTGGAAACTTCAAATATATTCTGAACACAACTTAAATCATCCCTGAGGAAGGTGACAGTAACATTAGAGGGCGACCCTTAGAACACTCAAATGAAGATATAGGCTACCTCTCCTGAAACAAAAACATTCCTGTCTCAATGTGTTTTGAATAGGCTCCTGACCTAGACCCCTCTATTTTTGTTCAAGAAAATAAGCATATTAACGTGGTCAGGAGTAAGTCGTGTGCGCAGCCTGTTTACAGTCAGGCCAGCTGCTGAGAATACACGTTCTGATGGGACAGACGTGCCCGGTATGCACAGATATCGTCGTGCCACATTTGCCAGCCTCGGAAATCTTCCTTCATTGACTTTCCACCATTCTGTGGGACTGGAATCAAGGAGTGGTGAGGCATCCTTCAGAAACATTTCCACTTCCTCTTTAATGTCATCGTTGCTGCTGGTGGTATAGTTTTCACCCAGTAGAAGAGTCATAGCAGAAGTGTGTCTCTGAAGTGTAGCTCCCTGGACTGGCACATCATCTCCAGTGGTGGCTTCATTTGTTGATGTGGAGTCCACATGTTCCATAGCCAGTTCAAGCAGTTTGGTATTAGCTGAGATCCTGCTTGCTGGGCTTAGAAATCCCAGGTGCTTATGCCGTGGGTCCAGCATCGTTGCTATCATTGGTGTTGTTGATGTGAGGTCTTCAGACTCAACCTGTTAAAATTAAATAAAGGAGAAAGCTAGCATTAGAGTTTTATTTAATAAGGTTTGACATGACAAGGGTACAACTGCATAAAAACGCAGTTTACACTGTGACAATGTGTTGGTGATAAGTGATTCACCCCATAATCTGTTATATAGCTCAAATGTGATCGAAGAGTTTAATTAATTAATGGCCATAGCTTACCTTCATCCGTTCCCCCAACGAAGTGCGCACTTTAGATTTGAATTCCGCCACTCTGTTGCTGTCTCCATTTGCCATCTTCAGATGCGTGTTAATCAGACTAAATGTGATGGGGTACGTGTTGGATATGGATACCTCCGTCTCTGCTGACATTACAGTAGTTGCACATTGGAGAGCCTCTAGTGCTGGCGCTATGTCCTCCATAAGCTGCCAGAAGTCGTCTCTCAATTCCAGCGTCCTCGCATCTGAAAGCTTGGTCTCTGAGCGGTCTGTTAGCACAGCACACACGGCCCATCGCTGTTCTACGAGTCTGCCAAACATCGCATACATGAGTTCCACCTGGTCTTACAGGACTGAATGAGCCGATGAGCTGGTAGCTGCATTTGTCTTTGTTTTGCTTCTAGCGCTTTCGTTGCTGGTGTGCTGTGATTGAAGTGCTTGACCAGCCTGCCAGCAGCTCCAATTACTCGGTTGACACCAGCAGCAGCGAATCCGTCATTGACGGCCAGATTTAAAGTATGAGCAAAGCAACACACTGATTTCCAACTGACTCGTGCGGGGTTGTTTGCTGAAACAATGTTCCGAGCGTTGTCGTGCACACAGGCTACTACACGGCCGGTGAGTCCCCATGACTCCACAGCCTGGTTCAGTTTGGCAGCTAAATTATCAGCTGTATGTCTCTCGGATAAGCTCTCCGTAAGAAGGACTGCCGACTTTACCTGCCAGTCGTTTTCAATATAGTGGCAAGTAATCGTGATGTAGCTTTCTGTAGTCAGTGCTGTCCAACAATCCGTCGTCAGAGCCACATTAGCCGCGGACAAACATGTTTTTAGCTTAGCCTTCTTAATTTCGTAGCGTGCTTCCAAGTTGGAAGTCACGGTCGCTCGCGAAGGGATGTTATATCCTGGCTCCATGAATTGTATCAGCTCCCGAAATCCCTCGGCCTCGGTGGTGCTAATTGGCATTATATCTCTTTCAATCATCCCGCAAATTCTCTGAGTAATGCCGTCTGCTTTTCTTTGGTCGCATACTCGCCTTCCCAGCACAGCAGCAATTGTAGGTTGTGAAGGCGACGGAATGGCTAACGTTACATGCAAGTTGTTCAGGTGGTATCTTAACGAACTTGTAGAGCTGTTGTATTTAAATGTAGCACCGCAAAGTTTGCATTGTGCGTCTTTTTCATCGTTAATTAATCTAAAATGCTCCCACACTCCACTCCGTTTTGACCGCCTCATCATTGTTTGTTTTAGTTTTTTTGCCGCCTCAAGTTTGTGACAGGTCTCGCGAGAATCTCGGGTCACGTTCAAGTACGTCCTGTGGGAAACGGTCTTAGATTACAATGTTCAATTAGTCACAATTAATTTAATTTAATCGAGTAAATTCTTTTCGACAATTAATCGATAGTCGATTAACCGTTAACATCCCTACTTTGCACAGCATGAAAGAAAGGCGAAATGAATGGGCTGTGATTTTAGTTTTTTTAAGCAGAGGTCAATAATTTGTACAGCCCTAGGAGGATGTTGGAAAAATTGAAATGGCCCTTGACAGGAAAAAGGTTCCCCACCCCTGCTCTAAATCCTCGTAAAGGTTACTAGATCATAATGTAGATTATTAACAATTCACAGCGGAGAGAACTCCATTGTGCTTATGGCAACTTCAGGCAAAAGTAGGTGGCTCATCTTTTGAAAAGGACAATAGTGAGGGTCAGGAATATTTGGGATATTTGCAGAGGACATTTTTGTTGTCAAACGTGATTGGCTGAGAACTGGACTTTCTTTGTTCTTTCTCAAGTTCTAAAATGTTATTTCTCACATAATTCTCCCTTGGCCACAATTTCTTTTTGCCCAAATAGGGGAATAAGGAACAAACCTCCTGTGGTATTTAAGCAACCAGCCTCTTGAACAACTACATTCATTATACAGTATATCAATGGAAAGTTCATTATTCATTCACACTGGGGTTTGTTTATGAGGACATTGGTCATAATTACTGTATGATGTTTATGTATACTGTATGCCTGCTGGGACTGTGATGTCACCTCTTACTGCCAGTTCACTGTGACTTGATATCTACAGTATGTAATCCAAGCCAACTAATGTGTGTCCTCCCATGACTGAAAGTGAGCTTCTAATCTTGGCCTGAAGAAAATGTTGTCAGTTCATTGTTGAGGAACATGTTGGAGGAGATAATTACACTGCAACTGAAGCTAAATGTGTTGCTAAATTCATCCCCTTAGGAACAAAGACTTACAGTAGCATGGTGGTTATACTGTAGCTCAGACTAACTCTCTTTATCACTGGCTTAAGTCATTATTTATTTTATGTGAACACTGATAACAGAAAAATCATCAAAACCAACCATTATTTTCATAATCAATTTTTGACTTATTTAAATACTTTGATATGATGATGAAGTGTAATTTGTAACTTGTATTTAGACATCCAGATGATTCTGCTAAAAGGTATAGTTTGTATGTTTTTAAGTGGGGTTGTATGAGGTACTTATCTATAATTGGTGTATTACCTAGAGTAGACGGCAGCATGCCCCTTGTTTGGAGAATCAGATGAGAGGACTAGCACGAAAGCCAATAAATGAACTGCTGTGGAGAGGGGCAGCAGCAAAATGCTTTACATTGCTTTCGACTTATCCATCAGACTTCATTGACAAAAACAGTCATTATGGCTTGCAAAACTTGTGACTTGCCCGTCCACTGCTGCCTAAATGGGCTAGTTTGTTTGTGTAATTGTGTTACGTTAGTTAGTTAAATTTGATTAGTTTCAATTTCCCCTTAGAAAGGGTTGTCCGACAGCAAGGTAAAGATGAGTTTTAACTGGGCTCTTGTATTTATGCAAATGTACCAAATTACAGACACTCCAGATGTTGGAACACAGATTGGACCTTTTCTTGCAGCCAATTGTAAGAATTAGGGTTACAAGTGGGGCTTTATTTTGATCTATGAAAAGTAGTTTTTTTGATGCTCTGCTGACAAATGTTTCCAAAATGCTCTTTTTAAGTCAAACAATGATTTATTTATTTCAGTGCATGTTAAAGCTGTGCTTTATCCATTTGTTATGGTATCTCAGTACATTATATGCAAGGATGACCGGGCTAATCTCTACATCCAGTTCAGTTTGCTGCTCCTCCATCTGTCCTGGCACTTTTCCCCCGGGGAGGCTGGTTTACTCATGGCAGCAGCTTTCTATCCACCGCTGCACTGTGGTTTGGTTTATGTAGCACCGAGGGTATAGCTGACTCTAATGGAATGTGGTTGAATGCTGTTGACAGCGGTGTCTTAGACAGAGTGGTCTCATGCAAACATATCCCTTAAAAAGTGGGATATGTTGATGATGAGCCAACAAAGAGAATTCCCCCCACAGTTTTTCATTTCCATTTGGTTGCACAGCCTCCTCAAGGTCAGCCTAACGAACTGCCAATTGGATGTATGCTTCTCTGCTGCATTGGCTTTGTTTATCCAAGTCTTAATTAACCCCATAGGTCAGCACTCATCAGCTGTATTAATCACCAGTGTCGTTACACAAAATAGCCCTGTAGTCTTTCATAAACATCTAAATAAATAAATAGGAAAGAAACCATTTCTATTTCATCTTATCCAAAAAAAAAACATCTGTACTCTGGACTCTAGAGACAACAGTGTTAGTCCACCACTAGAAAAAAAATATTTTTCACAGATAGTGGATTGCCACACATTTTGTACACATTCATTGTTTCCAGAGGATGAATCCTGACTTTTTCTTCTCGTGCCACCATAATATAAACATCCATAGTTTTATGTGAAATGTTTTAACAACTGTTCAATTAATTTTCCACATTGCCCCTTTGATTTACCCAAGTTTAAATTAAATGCCCATAATCCTCAGCTGTTGGATGGCAAAATAATATAGTTTACCACCTGATACCACCAAATCATCGACATGTTTACATTTTCATTATGAGCAAACACAGATTCCCGAGGCCACTTGAGTAAATAGTTAATGTTTGCCTTTTTTATATAGCGTCTTTTTTTTTACCTTTCTAACCCTGTGATGAAGGGCCGCCAGCTCTACCTCCTGAGTCTTTATTTATCATATTTTCATGTTCAGGGTAACTGGAGGCTGAAACCTATTCCAGCCGGCGTTTAGGAAGAAGCAGGCTCTGAAAAATGAACCATTCTGTCACAATTGATAGACCCTCCAGAAAAACGCGGGCCAAAATCCTTAATTATGCGGGCTAAAATCATTGATTATGCGGGCTAAAATCCTTGATTATGCGATAAAAATGCGGGGTTTTTATGTGATTTTATGCGGGAAAATTGCGGGAAGTTGCGTAATATGCGGAAAGTTGCGAAATATGCGAACAGTTGTGAAATATGCGGGAAGCGGAAAAAAGGTGATTATTCTCCCGCACCCTGTTACTAGGCTACTACTGAATGAAAGGGAGCACTTTTAAAGAGTTGCTATGATAAACAAGCATACTAGAAGCAAGCTACATCACAGAAAGACACACACACACACACACACACACACACACACACACACACACACACACACACACACACACACACACACACACACACACACCTACCTCCTCCTCATTCTGTTTTCATTTACTCGTTCGTTATCTGACCAGCTTCAATATTGTAGGCTACTCACCTCGTTTCTTGCAACCCTCGAAAGGGTTTTGGAGGTTGAAGCCTCTGTGAGCGTGAGTTGCTTGGCTTTCTTGTCCGCAGCAGAAACCATTTTTGAATGTTTGAGCGAATCGAAGTGGGTATTCACAGTCGATTTCCTTTTATGCTCCAACACACAGTTGCACGGGGTACAGAACAGTTTCCCCCCACTTTCGTGCAAGACATTGGGGTACTGCTTTGCCCGGTCTTTAGCTGAAATGTTCGTGGGTAAATGTGATGGATTCGATTTGTTCATCTTGGTGTGTGAATTCCACACCTTCACACGACGGTGTTTGCCTTCTGTGATGCGCGGGCTGATGACGTTGCGTCATCATCACTACTCGTCAAGACGAGTTAACTTTTTTATTTTTTTTCTCAACTTTGTGTGGAAAAATGCGGGGATTATGCGGCCTTTTGATAAATATGCGGACTTTTAAAAATCTGCGGCATTTTGCTGATTATGCGGGAAATTCTGCGATCGCAGAATCGCGTTTTTCTGGAGGGTCTAAATTGACCTCTTGGCCAGTGGCGGCCGGCCCATAGGGGCGCTAGGGGCGTCGCCCCCCCTCTTCCCGCATGTTTGATTGTCATTCAAAATAAAAAATAAATATATTTTTTATTTTTAATGAACAAGGTAAATATGGTATAGTTGGTATCAGTAAAATGTATAATCTACAATAAAATCTCGTTTAAAATTGTTTTACGATGTCTAAAGTTACTGATAAGTCGGTTTCCTGCCTGGCCACAGCGTGTATCATTACCCTCTCTCGTCTGGGCGGTAAGAAAGGAGCCCTCAGCCAGAGCAGCAGCAGCCAACACATTGCTGACTGTTGCTATCTGTAAACTATAGCGCCGAAACATAATTTCAGCCAATCAGCGTCATCAGATCTGATGGTCACAGGGCGGCAATTTCAGCGCTCGATGCAGTCTGTCAGTTGTTTGGAATCGTGTCCAAGGTGACGCTACAGTCAGTAGTTGATGAGGATGGCTGCGTCTGCAGGTAGAGACTCCGGGTGCTAGTGGATCGCCGGAGCTGTAGATTAACATTCACATGCTTATTGTAGTTGTAATTCCAATGCCTGTAGCACCATGGAGCATATGTTTGGGCTGGACCTGTATTTTACAGGAACGGAGTGAGCAGAGTTGTCGATTCTTGTTCAGTTTTCTGTGACTCCTCATCCTCTCAGACTTTGAGTTGCACGCGCTGCTAAATAGACACGCTACCATGGAAACCAAACAAAGGTGTAGCTGTATTAAAGTCAGAGTGTAAACAGTCGTGAGTAAATCTGATTTTGTCAGAAATCGGGAGAAATGTGTGAGAAATATGACCCTGGGAGAAAACCGGGAGAGGGCAATGAAATCGGGAGTCTCCCGTGAAAATCGGGAGGGTTAGCAAGTATGAAACACACACACACACACACACACACACACACACACACACACACACACACACACACACACACACACACACACACACACACACACACACACACACACACACACACACACACACACACACACATACATAATGTTCATATTCAGTCTCCTGATTTTAAATGGGAATTAAATCATTTGAGTGTTCCCAAAGCACCAGTGTTCTGCAGTTTGTGTGGGCCTACTGTAATGTTGCACAGTTTATACAGTAGAAACTATGTCCAGGACAAGGTGTTTGGAAGTTTTGGAAGATAGCTAACCACACTGAAGATTATGGATTATCTCATGTTTTTAAGCCTCAATTTGTCCTCCCCCCCCCCCACTAACATCACCAGAAGTCATAATTTAAGGGGTCATTTCTCAAAATGTTCTTCCGGACCCCCCTAGTATGGTTTGGTCACCATTTCCATAGCCCCACCAAAAATATTTTTCACCAGCCGCCACTGCTCTTGGCCATACTTACCCTTGCAGGTTTGGATGATTCAAAGATTTCAGTCCTTACCTTTTATCTCTTTGAAATATGGAAGGAAATTGAGCATCCAGAATAAACCTATGCAGGCAGAAAAACCTCCGATTCTGTCCTTGTTCTCCTGACAAATGACAGCTGTTTTTATCACTGAGGCACCATGTGGTCAAAGGCCACACCGCTGGATCCTCTGCATCATGGGATTTTAAAACCACCTATGCATAATGATGTTCTTTCAGTCAGACTTTTATGGTAATTTGAGCGTGATGATTCAACAAAGCTTCAACGCAGAGACAGAAAGAGATTTCACATGAGGGAAGGGCAGACTAAACTCCCTCTTGGCCATCATGGCTCAATGCTGTTGATCTGTGTTGTGTTTGCATGTAACTAAAAGGGCAACAGCGAAATATTTTCTTAATTTTCAATACATTTTTCAATTATTTTTTTAGGAATTTCTTTGTTAAGCTTAAAAAATATCTTATTTACAAATTATCAGAGTGCAAGGTTACATCTTTATATTGCACACAAATATGCATTTTAAGCCACATTTGATCTAAAAAAATTCAGACGGAGGTGGGTAAAAAATAAAAAACATCACAGAACATTACAATTGTACAGTCCCACTTGTACTGTACCAGTATATGCAGTATACACAAAAAACAATGTAGATACTTGATTAATAGGGATGTTGTATAATCCTTTGCTACCCACTTATTTATACACACAATGTTTTTTATAATTCCTCTTGGGGTATTAGACAGGATATAAATGACATGGTCCGTGTAAAGGGATGTGTGGACTGTGTGTGACCCAGTATTGTCTGCCTTTTGAGTATAACATGGCTGTATAAAAGCTACACATTCTCGCATTTTAACGGCACATACCCGAAAATGTTTGCTGTTTGTTGTCTTGCTAGTGCCGTGTCTCTCTGAATCTTGGTTCTTGGCCCTTCACTTCATTGTCAACATAATATCTGAACAGCAATAGTATAAATTGCCTTGTATGCATTCATATTTTTGAGATAATTTACCCGAATGACTCCCCATTAAGTCGGGTGCTTTTAGTTTTTTGGGTGAAACTGTTGGAAGAATTACTTTTATAATTTGGTGCACAAATGACTGATTGTCATCACCATAACAAGCTTTGCTAATACATCCATGGTAAATACCTGCAGAACTAGTCCCCAGGGCTGCCCATGGCCAACTTGTGGCCCCAAGCAAAATTGTGTGTTGAGGCCCCCTCAACACACAAGAGGAGGGGGGGGGGGGTCGTTGTGTACTGTTAGCGCCGGAGCCTCACAGCGGGGAAACTGTGGCGCGCATAATTGCGCCGCATTTGCGCATAAGATTAATTGCGCCGCATGAGGAACCCTCCGCAAGGTGAGGCCCCACACAGTCTGCGTGATCTGTGTGTAGGGAGGGTTTGTAGGGAGTCCCTCTTCCATTAGCCTAGCTTTATTTTTTTGTTTAGCTCTAATTAGCAATTGCATGCATTGTGAACATGTTAACATGCTGATGTAAGTGTAGATTTGGTCTCAAAGTGGAGCCTCACACCTGTGGATGTAACATAACGTCACTTGGGAGACCAGCTGATCATCAGCTCGCGTGGCTGGTGTTTTTTATCAAAGGAAGTAATTTGTAAGGTTC
Source organism: Notothenia rossii (assembly GCF_949606895.1). Classification (NCBI taxonomy): domain Eukaryota; kingdom Metazoa; phylum Chordata; class Actinopteri; order Perciformes; family Nototheniidae; genus Notothenia; species Notothenia rossii. Next base: position 32,428,248 of record NC_136909.1, read on the forward strand.
CTAATCCTGTTAGAGAAATGTATATCTTGGTGTTATCTTTGGCTGCCAGGTAGGGGTGTAACAGTATCCGTATTCGTCCCGTACCGTCACGGTTCGGACGTCACGGTTCGGCACATGCAGTCACACGGCGAATACGCCTTTTTTTACGAGTGGAAAAAAAGTCTAGATTATTTAGATTATTTCACACTTTAGGACTATTCCTCCTTTCCTTTTTTTTATCTAGTCTTGAAAATTGTCACATTATTAGGTTTATTGAATCCATATGACAATGTGACTTTAATGGCATTATACTAAAACTAAACAATTGGTTCCAATTGAGCTTAATGCTTTTTCAAAATCCTCCTTTAGACAGCAGAGAGATCTAAGAAAGGCTTTGAAAACGGCATTGGTTTTCATTTGAAATTATGAAATAGGAATAGCTTCTTCCATTTATTCACAGATTATATCCATGTGCTAACAAAAATATTGTAATTGGAAACCATTTCGGATAAGGAAATTATTTAAAAAAATGTATACTATAGGAGTAGGAAATTAATCAGAACATGACTCACATGATCATTTATCTCACATGATGTGTTTCTTCACAGTCTTTACATTTCTATGTGCTCCGGCTGTATTTTGCATTTGCTCACTATTATGCAGCTGCCGTACTCTTTTTGAATTCCTCTACAGTTAAGCCTCTTTTCTAGAGAAGTGTTCTCAACCTCTCCTTCCTCCTCTCTTCCTTTTTATTCATCTTGACTTGCTTTTTGCACACTTTAATATTTCAATATTTCAAACCTATTCTGTTATATTTTAGGTGGCGATTATTTATAATCTCCATGTCAACGCTTCACATGTTGCCTGTATAAACTGCACTTGAGCATGTCAATTGCAACATAATATTATTTTCTATTTATAAAGTCCCACTAACAGAGGAAGCAGTTCAACAGCAGTATACTGTACCAGCTTCATCTCATGACAAAAATAAGGTTACATTTAATTTGAAAACCTTAGCAATGGTGATAAACATGGTATATGTATGATTATTTACTGAACAATTTAAACTTTTATTCTGTTTAGGGTACACTTTTTGGTTTTTACATTAACGGTCTTTCTTGTTAACCTTAAAGCTAATTAATGATTCATGAGATGATGTGAAAATAAACGTATTTCATTAGAATTAAATACAATTACATCCGGTTTAACAGACAGTCCTACCTGAAGATTCTGGCCAATATCGTGTCTCAACTCTCATACTGCTGACTTACGTTGTTTTGAGTATGTCCCAGAGATGGGGTCGTTACTAAAAAAAAGTAATATATTACATATTACATATTACTTAAAAAAAAGTAATATATTGCACTACTTCGTTACTCTCTACATAAAGTAACTCGTTACTTTACTCGTTACTTTGCTCGTTACTTTACTCGCAGGGCCGGCCCGCCCCTCCCTACAGGCAGATCACGCAGACTGCGACGCACCGTGTGCGCGCCACAGTTTTGCCTCTGCGAGACTCCACTTGCACCCCCAATTACTATTGCATTAAGGAAGACATAGCCTAACACAAGTCTTTCTTTTTATATGCTCTAAAATAGGCTACCAGCCTACCACAACAAGCTAACAGTCTGTGAAACGTAAAGACACTAATTAATGAAACCAGTTCAAGACGCATTATTCTTATTCTTATCATTCTTTATGAGCGCAGTAACGGTAAGGTATCTAATTACTTATTTATTTAGTATTCCATAACTTAGTAACAGAGATGGTCAAACTAAAGTGGTAGAGACATGGTAGAAATCATACAATGAAGCGGGACATTGAACTGTTCACCCGTGAAAGGGCAATCAAGACAAGAGAGCGAGCGGCCCAGTTGAGGGAGTTTCCAGATGGAAAGACACAGAAAGACAGAAGCACAATAACAACAAGTAGGCTATATTTAGGTGTTTTTTTGTAAATAACCGACGGTATCAAGAGGAAGTAAAGTCCCCTGGGTTGTCCCTTATACCCAAACTGCCGTGAGACAACTCAAAATCAAGTTTCCAAAATCCGACACAACGCACCGGCAGATGACAGCGCTGACAAAGTGTGTTTCCCGCAGCGAGACGCTACGATACTAATTGTGGGCTTATCATGTTGATTCGGCCACAACAGAAAAAAGAAAAAGAATCTCTCGCTCTCTCCAGAGGGGCAGGTCAGCCAAAAAGGCCAAACGAGCCGTTGCCCGGGCAACATTAGCCCGTACCTGTGCACGTCCCTGCAGCAGTGGATAACATCTTCTGGCTTGGACACAGTTTGCACCTCACCGTCACATTGCTGTCTATTCTTCGGACGAACTCAAAATAATGGGCATACCTCCACCCCTCGAAAGTTATCGCTGACTCAGCCATGTTTATGCAGCACTGCACGTGGAGATGTGGACGCGCAAATCGCGCAGATTACGTAGTAGCCTACATATAAACCTGCGGCGGAAACCCCTCTTGTCTGTCAGTGTGATTATGACTGATTTTATAAAAGTAACGAAGTAACGCGTTTCGGGGCAATGTTAGTAACTGCAGTATGATTACTGAATTATAAAAGTAAGGCGTTACACTACTCCGTTACCGACAAAAGTTACTTTTTAACGCGTTACACCCAACTCTGGTATGTCCGAATGCAAAGTATGGCAAAACGTCCCATAAGAACCAGATACTGCACTATGAGTATCCTGTTCGCTAGCTAACTGGAACGATCGTCCCTTCGTATTAGGGCACAGCAGTTGTGGAAGACTGCACGCTCCAAATGTGTGTATTGCATATGCATGCACTCACTGCATGCACTGAAGGCTTTTCTTTCCCAGTGAATCAAATACTATAAACTGCAATGTGTTGCACAGCTTTTTAGGATTATTCTTCTGTTTTTACTTTATCAAATGTTGTGCAGAAGAGAGATTTTAGTACTTTATTGTTGTAAGTTAAGACAAATATCTTTATTAATGACCATTTGGACATGTTTCTGTTAACAAGTACTCCGATGCACCCTGGCACAATGTGGGCACATTGAAATGTCTCTTGGTACAAAGGCAAGACAGAAATTAGATTGACAATTTTGTTTCAAGCGTAAACACAATTATTATTTCCATTGATTCAATATTCTCTACATGTTATCAACACAACAACAAAAGTTGAAATATACTCAGTGACCAGAGAAATAGACACTCTGTCCCTGAAGAGGACCATTCAATAATTTTCTGTTCACAAACAGCCCAGCTTCATCTGATCATGGATATTACGTTTCCCCAAAGGAAGGAGTGACTCAAACTTGTATTGCCTTTATGGGAATATTGCATGATTGGCCTTTAGAACACAAACCTTAAAACTGATTGTATACCCAAAGCATGTTTGACATTCAGCCATCATCATGTGAGGAAAGAGACAATACCTCTTTCATCCCATCATGTCTTACCACATAATATCAGAACAATCATTTTAAAGAGAATTTGTTCGTGTAGAAAAGTGGTTCAAACCAAGGTTGCACTAAACAGGGGTTTGTTTTTCTGGTTACTGAGCGTATGTAGAAAACAAAAAGCAAACAAGCAAGCATTTCAGCTACTGACAACAAGGCAGCAAAGAACTTAAGAGTAAAAAGATTGTGTCAGAAATCACTCAAAATACAGACTCTTGGTACGAAACTTCGTAGGAATATCAGACATTATGTTGTTCATGGCTCTGGAGAACGTCATCCAAATATCTTGCTGTGATTGTTCGAGCACACAAAATATATACGAACTCTCACTGCACAACAGGATACAACTAAAGTAACAATTGCAAACATTATAAGGAACAACTTTAGACACAATTACTCCTTGTTCCACTGGAGATAATCGTTTCTCATAGACAAAATAATTAAATGTTAAGGGGAACCCTGTATTTGTTGGAAATAAATAAAACATCAAGTATGAATTATATGATGGATCAGTTACCATTTGAGGAGGAATTCAGCACATTGACAATGATTATGTCTATTTCCCCAATCATTATCATTTATTAGCAAAACTAACAAAAACACTGTCAAAAATATGTGGGTTTTAGCTTTTCCAATCCAATCCAACTTTATTTATAAAGCACTTTAAAACCTCCAGACCAAAGTGCTGTAGTGAGATATACATAAAATACAGTTCCACAGTTTAGGGGCGGCAGCAGAGAAAGCAGGGTCCCCTCTGAGCTTTGACTTTGTTTTTGGCACCCTCAGGAGCAATTGATCAGCTGACCTGAGAGTGCGAGTGGGCGTGTATCTGTTTCGCCTGATTCACAAAAGTTGTTACCATTACAGTAATTTCTCATTATCGATAGTTGTGTCATTTTAAGTCGTTTCATGATACTGGATCACAGATAAGCCACTGTTGTTATCAGTGTGCAAAACAAATTAAACTGCAAATATATATCGTAAATCTCACTGGTGAAATGAACATCAAGCCAACTATTAACACACTTGAAATAAAGTGGGTTACCTACCTTTTTCTTTGGTCTCTGGCTATGTTGTAAGAGTGATAATACACTGAGCTATTCTGACACATGGACATACCAGGCCTGGTGGAGTGAATGTTCTTCATCTCCACCCTGTATGTTGTTTTTATATGAATCAGAACAACTAAATATGCGTTGCTTACTTATTGCACCCTCTGCAAATCATTGCAAATTTGTTAACCTCTCGTAGTTGAACTCAAATGCTCGTTTTTTGTCGCTGAAGTTAGTTTTTCTTGACATATGAGGTTTAAGTTAGCAACCACTGTAAGGCGAAGTTCACACCCCATGTGAGACCTGTATGGAAAAAACAGCCCTCATTCCTTTGAACGGAGCCTGTTTCTCAGACACTTTATTGTTAACGTCGCGATTGTCAAGACTAATAGTACTAGTTGTGACAGCAGTAATGCAATAAGAAATGGCTGTGTAGTGTTCAGGTCTATGATGAGCCTTTAAACACCTGCTTCATGATAAATAGTCTCTCCAGTATCTAATAACATTAAGGCATGTTGTCAAGCAGTTTGCTTGCTAGTTGCATAACATTAACCTACAGGAATGTAATCAGGGAATAACATTTTTTACTCATTCCACATTCACTTTAATGCCTCAGGCGTACCCGCCTTCTTTACTGTAAGGCAAATATAATATTTATTATCCATGAATGTAAATGTTGTCACATTGCCAATTTTTTCCCAGTGTGGAAGAGATTTGGAGCAAATTCTGTTTGCAATTGGATTTCATTGTAGGAGTTTCTTTTTGCCAGAGGCGCATCTGTTAAATCTTCTATTCATTAAATCCTCGATCTCTTTATATACATCAATTACGATTATGTACAAAATATAGTAATTTGATATTCAGAACCTTGACAATTGCAATTATATTTTTTCCTGACAATCACAGAAGTTATTTATAATGTGATGAATAGCCCTTCACAATTATATTAATAGGACACCACTTACTTCCTTACTTTCTATACAAATCTTCTTTATCACTTCCTGTAAAAACAGCAATCAGCAATTGTGTCCTAACAAATACATCTTTAACATTGTTTTTCAAACATTATTTTGAGAACATGTAGGTGCAGACACACAAAGAAACTCACGTGCTTGTACACAAGATATTTACATGCAGACTATACAAAGGTACCAAGAGGCTCTAGAAGTTGTTTTTGCTCACCACAGGCACCAAAAAGTACAAATTCATTACATTCAATACTCAACATCTTGTTTGTGCCAGAATGATTCCCAACAAGCAATGCTTTGAACTTCATCAAGAGCCTGGAGGTGTTCAAAAGTATTGTAAATAGCCTACCTCTGAATTATTTGACTGGAATGAATGAAGGTTGCTGCTTAAAAGCCAGAAACACATAACGGCTGTAAGAAAACAAATACAACATTTTTATTTATTTTTTCATTTTTATGACATTTTTTCTTTTTTTTATCAGGTGTTGGAAGTTGGCGTTTTTGTAGAAAGTGGAAATCTCATTTCAATGCAATGAGTGGTTATTTTCGGTATATTTGACTGATTTACTGTAAATATGAAATGTAAGACTTTATAAATAGGCAAAGTTAACTGCATGGAGCAGTTCCTGCTTATTTAGTTATGACATCTGTACTGTGACGACCCCTCCACACTACGTGGGGTGCCGTCTGTTTGTGTGTGCTTTGTGGGTGTTCACAGGTTCCGGTGGTGATGAGCCGCACCTGTCGGGGAGGATACCTGCCTGATGAGCTACACCTGGGGAAAAGTATATGAGTATAGGAGGAGCCCAGCCGGATACGTCTCTCTCACTCCTCTGGGCACTCTCTCCGTGCCAGCCTCGGGGACCTGTGGCTGGTTCCTTGCACTATATTGTTTATTAAGAATAAACAATTGTTATATTCTTACCCCTCGTCTCGTCTCCCTGCTTTTTGTTGCAGACCAGGAGCCGGGTTGTAACAGTACCAAAACTCGGGGATACAGTAGGGTTGGCAATGATTCCCAATCATACCCAACATTATTATAAAAGGTATATTTTATAAAAAAGCTAAAATGGGAACAAACTAACATGGCTTCCTAATGCTTTTAAGCTGTGACTGTGAGGCTTGTGAATGAGGATGGATTTCTGGTTAGTGGTTCAACTTCTGAGCTGGTATTTGTAAATCTTAATTACATTTCAAGAAGCTAAATCACACTACATTGAATAGATTCTGCAAAAAATTTAATTAAATGCAATTACACTTTACCATGGCATTTCGCCCACAATTCGTTGTAGCGTACAATTAACACACACAACTGCACTCTTTAGTAGCCAAAAATTGCATCTAATTAAAATCTGGATTTATGAACCAGGTTTCCAGATGGTTGGTACGGCAGAATATTAGAAGAAGTCAGAATGTATAATAAATAATAGAACTCTGCCCCAGGTGAGCAGCGGTGTATGTGAACTGGCTGTTCAAAAGGAGGGTCGGATCAGGGTCACCATTGCATGTGTTAACACTGATGCGTTAACACATGCAATGGTGACCGAAAGGTTTCATGCCTCCCTTTTGGGTATGGCTTTGTGATCAAAGCCATACCCAAAAGGGAGGCATGAAACCTTTCAACTGGGCTCTCACTGGAGGTCTGACTGCTGAAGACAGTAACAAATCACGGCAGAATGAGTTAAGAGCATGAAGAACATGGTTGTGAGTTCAGTACGGAGGCTGACTGGTGTTAGGAAACTCTTAGCAGCCATGTCTGGTGCCATAAGAGGTCACCTGAATAAATGGCAGTTTGTTTCCTGATCCCTGTGGGATTTATTTTGAAAGCATTGAGATTTGTGTTAATTTCGACAGCTATTATTTTAATCAGCCTTTTTTTTTCTTTTATAATGTATCGTCAACTTTGCCCTGTCCATCTTGTTTTGATTGATTTAAAGGTGGGATAGGTAAAAATCTGCCACTTCCTTACAGAGCCCCTCCTCCAACACACACGAACGCGCACATGACCAATGAGGGCAGCTTATGTTAGGGCTGATTAGATTCAGCCCCTAGTTTTGCTGATATAGGCTTAGCTTGTCGGGGGACATCTTACTTCTTCCTTCTCTCTGTCTATACCTGTGTACTCTCATGTTCCGATTAAGCCAGCTTCCCCAAATTTCTTTCTTTTTGGTGTCTATATACGCCGGGATCCGGAGTCATGGATGATCCAAATGTAACATTTGTGATATTGGGCTATATAAATAAACATTGATTGATTGATTGATTGATTGATTGATTGATTGATTGACGAGATAAGTTTGTGCACAGATGGAAGGCTGACAGGCAGGTAGGCCATCCAGTTATTTTAGCCGGGCCGGCTAAAATGATTGGTCGTGCTTTTTACAGTACCACGGCTTCCACAGATGACATTTTTTTATGGATGTTTTGTCAAAGCACTTAAGATATTCATTGCTATCAGGATCTTAAGAGCATTCCATGGAATATAACAAAAAGTGTATCTTGAGCCGGTTTCTCAAACTTACCTACCCCACCTTTAAAGTCAGGGCATTTTTGTTGTATCTTACATTTTAACTAGTTTAGCCAATAAAACATTTTTTTTGTCAGGTTATATTGGACATTTCAATAATTTTTTCTCCCGAGCCCTGTTTTTTTTATTGTCAACTTTAATTAGAGTAAATTAATCTAATCCCTTGTAATCTGCCGCATTATACCTGATATGGGAATTACATTCTAAAATATACGGTCTCCCTTTTTCTGCCAATTAAAACAATTTATTGACGTCATAGATGAACATGGCAAGTCCTGTTTTTTTATTCTTCACAAATTAACATTGATTGAGACTAATTTAGTCTAACAATTCATAACTTGCAGCCATAAGGTGGTAAAAAGCTTTCCCCAGGTGTCCTATTGCTGTTCAATGAAAGGGATGATTATCTTAGTGGACAACTTGTCAAGATTGAAGGTTTCTGCTAATGAAAAGTGTCAAATATATTTTTAAATGCTGGCTAAGGCATCACTTGTCAGGCCTTTTCACGCCTCACACAAGCAGATTACCAGCCAATGTACACAACATCCGGCTTCATCACAGCTGCCATCTGTGAAGCGTGAAATTCCATCGTGAACGTATAGAGATGACTATTACTGGCAGGTTACTAGAAATTTATTATTAATGATGCATTTCACTAGTAGATGAAATCTTATATACATATATATATGGAAACTGCTAAAGCTTGTGATGACTAAGTACAGCATTTACGCACCTAAATGAGCCGCTATATAACTGTGGTACAAAATGAAGATGTCTAGAAAACGTGGCTTAACAACAGATGCTCCACTTGTGACACATTTCCAGTGGACATTTTAAATGGAGCGCAGCCAGATACTGAAGACATTTGGCTGAAAGCCTGAGAAAATAGATTTTAAGGGTCTTAGTTTCAACTCTGCATTACAACCTTCAAATTGAATTATTTTATCGACCTGTAAAAAATATATATTTTATAGCACACTGTCACAAAAGAGATATTAGATTTTACAGTAGAAAATAATTTAACAACTTGCTGCCAGTCAAATGTGGCATCATTATCACACTGCTAATGTCAATGCTTTTGGGAACTTCTCTCTGATTAAGAACTGATTTGCGACTCGGTTGGTAGTTGCACAATTTGCAGTGATGAAAACTGATTAGAGGAAGGCGACTAAATTAGGAGAATCCGACAAAATGTGTTTTAAAGTGCTCAGTTTCCACCACAATCAGTGTATCTTTGTTGTCTGAGTTTTTACTCTCATGGACTATTTTCTCCTCATAAAGAAGGTTTCCACTAAAACTCCCCTTTGTCCTTAGCTTTTTCTTAGCTGTTTGGCTAAACACGGCCTCACTCTGAATAATCAATATTATGTTTCCTTGAAATAACCTTTAGTGGAGATATGTTTTTCGATTTCTCATACAAGGTGTTGCTACAACAAGCTGAGAGAGGTTGATCGAACCGAGCTGTTAAGGTTCTTATGAACAGGGCAGGATCACTACTAGACTTCCATCGTACAGATTGAAGAGCTAAGGACATCCAATGACCACCGGAGTTTACCATGGTTGGTTTTACTTTACAATTTTTATGTCTTTCCTACACCATTTTTCAAAATGGGCCCCTTTTTGAGAACATTTTACTGACACCAACAACTGTAGAAATGTAAATAATGTAAAACAGCCTGGAGACAAAGGTTGTTCAGTACACTACCCTGCAAGAATACTATAGCCAGTTCACACAGACAGATATCACTTGTAATTTCAGCTTTAGACTTAGTAATATATACTTACAGCAGACAATACATATTTTGGGGCCAATGCAGGACCACCGTTTTTCCCATTTACTGTACAAGACATAGAGAGATACAAAATAAAATAACAGCAAAACACTTTATCTTAGATTTACATGGCACATTCATAGATCTCATGAGATAGTCATGAATAATCAATACTATATTCAGCATCATAAAACCCAATGTACATGTTTACAGAGCAGATTAAAGAATACAAATTGAAATTGAAACAGATGGCTCACATATAGTCAGAATTGTGAATTTATATTCTTTGTTTTGTATATTAACAACAATCTCCATTGTTAAATGGTGTGAAAATTCACAGTTTCTGTCAGAATATACATTTTCATTGTGTGCTATTGGTTTGAAATGATATCTGCTGGATTATATCCAAAACCTGTAAACCTTCCTTTCTCTGTGATTCAAAAAAGACTATCTTACCAAATATTGATGGCTGTTTTACCTGTCTAAAAACACAATCAACAGAAACATGGTGGATGAGATGAGTAAACTCAAAGAAATCACTTAAATTACAAATGTTGTTATGAAAGGAAAAAACCCTTCAGTGAAATGAAGTTAATTGAAAGAGAAACATAATTCAAAGACATTTTCTTTCTCATTGGTTTCTGAGATATGCGGGTGGAATTTTGAGAAACAACATTGGCACTAACAGAGGTGTCCAACATTCCAGTAATTATATGAACGTATGATTACTTGTTCTCAGTATAATGAGTGTTAGCCATCATGCTAATGAGCAATCCTGGTTAAAATGTCAAGATGTTCACATTTACTAACCAGATGCCATTTGTATCCCATAATACGGATAGGAAACACAGGGACATGTTTCAGAAAGACTAAAAAGACAAATGATTAAAACCACAAGCTATAGAAGAGAGCAGCAGCTGGCAAAGCAGACTTAATCAGACTATTGCAAATGTATACAAAATAGCCATTTAAAATGCAAAAGTCGATAATATATTTGCAGTTTAGCAATTCCAGGAGCGTGAAAAGCTTTACACTAATTAAGTATTAGCATATGCCCTGTTTTAGTCTGAATTACATAAACATTATTAAGTCTGAAAACGATCTCACACATTTAAAGAGCATCTTGCAGGTTTTTTTTTTTTCTACATTTATGCTTAAACTTGCTTGAAAATTACAATTAAAAAAGTGAATGTAGGATTTGATATGTTTTACGAGACATAAGGGCAGGAATTCAGAGGGAAAGGAGCAATTTTGAGCTCTGCTCTTACATTTTTTTTTTTTTTAAGGTCATACGTCAAACGCGTCATATTACATCACAAAGGGGAAACATCTCCGCTCTCTGACCGCGGGTATAGTTAGTAGTTGCGTTGAGTTGAGCGGTTGTGTCCAAAACAGACGCCTAAATAAGAGCTGGTATTTTTCGATAGTTTTACATTGTATTTCACCATTTGTAATCATGGTGCAGTATTGTGTTTGTGCAGGTTGCACAAATACCAGCCTGTCAGGACATCGAGTCCACAGTTTCCCTCACGGGAAAAGGACCGGAGCTAGCGTTCGTTCCTGGGTGCGTTGTGCATCCACCTCCCTGCAGCACATACTCTCCACAGCTTTATCAAGAAACCGTATTACTTCTCTCTCCCCCCAATTCGCTGCTCTCTCTCTCTCTCCCCTCCGGTACACGTCACCGTAAGACATAGTGTGGAGTTGCATTATGTAACCCTGTGGTGGCTGTACTGCTCCAGCCGTCTTCTTTGTGTTTGTTTGTTTCCCCCTGTCTGTGTTGTTTGTGTGTGCGTGGTGGCTGTCACTCCTGGCTCCCGGCTCAACCTCCACTCACCTGCTGCAATCAGCTGTGCACCCTCCCCGACTACACACCTGCTTTCCATCAAGCCATTTACAACGGCATATCAACGGAGACTCCACAACCTTTCTCCGCTAGATCGTCAAGTATCAGCCGTATCTCGCGTCTCCCCTCCGGTACACAGCACCGCAGTGTGGAGTTGCATTAGGTAACGCGAGATACGGCTGATACTTGCGCATTAGTTTCTGTTATGGATCAGTATCAACAGTCCTGCCAGTAATGTTACTATATTATCAATGCTACTTTAGTTATAGCCTGATATATGATAGTTAACTTCACAATGTTGTGATGTGACGTTAGCTAACATTCTGTAGCTAACGCCGGTCACTCACCAAGATAGCTGCCCAGTTCTCCACTGGTTCTCCTCACACCACAGCTCAATTTCTCTCCGATGGCCGTTATTTCTTCTAATCCTTGGCTGCTCCTGATCTCTTGGACGCCTAGCAGGCTCATAATTATAAGGTTGTGGTCCGTCATATGCATTTGAATATTCATGTTCAACTTCTTCTGTGTCTTCTGTGTCGAAACTAGCATTGGGATCCATGTTTATTAATACGTTACACCGGCCCTCTCCCCCTTGTTTCCCCCATGTTACGTCACACGCGGGAGGTCACGTGCCGAGGCTTTTTTATGCGGAAGCAACATTTTCTTACAAAAACGACGCCAGATGTCACTGTATTGTATATTTCTGTATATTTTTGGGAAAATCTAGTGTATTCATCATTTTCCTACACATTTATTCATTGGTGTCTTTAACCTGGAAGTTGCTCTTTAAAGCTGTGATCGCTTGCTTGAGTTCATCCTCCCTTTGTAAAGTTTTGTTCACCGAAGTATAAATACGGTTTTGAAAAAAGTAATTGTGCTGTCACGCCTACTCGAAAGATTGTTACTTCAACTTCTGTCACCGTGTTCAACTGATTGAGTTCATGTTTTAGCCCTTGATTTCTAAGCCTTGTTCAAAAGCTTGAAAAGCAGGTTTACAGACCACAGTACCACTCAGGTGTTCATGATCAATAACAGTGAATACATGATGAATTCATCCAGTGTGCATCTTATAAAAACGTTGAATTATTTGTGTTGAAGTGACTTGACTTTTGAAATCTGCTCTGCATACACCATAGTACATACACGTTTGATTGATTTTTATACATGTATACAGGTTTTTTGTTTTGCATGTCATGGAGCAGGCCTGTAGCCTGTTATCAATGCACTTATTACCAATCCAAATTGAAAAAGGATGCAATATCCAACAAGATTGTCCCCCTTTTTGAAAATAACAATTCCAACATGCAGCACAACCTGCGTCCATTTTTAACATGGCACAATATGTGCAACATACATCATGTGGCTTCTAGGTGATAAGGAAGTGTGTTGAACAAAATGAGTGTTCTATTTTTTTTAATTGGTTATTTAGGCGTCTGTTTTGGACACATATTTATCCCAGAAGCAAACACTGTGAGGTAGCCCGCTTCAAGACAACCCAAATAATAAATGAATGCTTTATATGTCATTTCAAGGATAAGTATCTTCATTGCCTTGGACAAACTACTACTAAGCGGTTTTGGATGAATGTTGTTTCAATGATGCAGGCAATTTTCAGACATTTGAACACCTTTGATAACGTTTTATCAAATGGAAACTGCAGTTACCCCCCCGCTGCTGCAAGAAGCCTTCTCCAGGTCCTCCATTACCAAGTCCTGTTCAGTGACTTGATTGAGTCGCCTGGAAGTGTTCTTATCTAGACTGTTGAGAGAAATAGGCTCCAGGGACGTCTGTGCGTTGTTAGCTGGGAGCACAGAGTTTCCCTGCAGCCTGTGTGAGTAGGTTTTCCTCCGCTGTCCGTCCACCGTGCACAGGCTGAACTTGAACACAGCTTGAAATCCTCTGCGGAAATTCTCGTTGAAGAAACCATAAATGATGGGATTGACGCTGCTGTTGAAGAAGGCTAGCCAGTGGGCAAAGGGGTAAATGTAAATGTTGATGATTCTGTACTGCTGCTCAGTCAGGCTGGCGTAGTCGCTCAACATCATGAGGGTCCACAGAGGTAACCAGGAAAGGATGAAAAGCAAAGCAACTACTAGAAGCATTTTAATCACCCTTTGCTTTTTCTTTGAAACAGTGTGCCGGTTTTCATGGCCCGGCTTTCCTGCTGTCGGGACTGAAGTTTTGAAAAGCGTGATGCCAATCCGGGCGTACATGATCACTATGAGGGAAAGTGGAGCTAGATAGATGTTTGCAAACAGAACCGTGGTGTAAACCTTCCTCATCTCCTGGTTTGGCCAGTGCTCTCTGCACCAATAAAACGGGCTTGTTTTGTTGTCATAACCCAGTAAAACCCGAATGGTGTGCTCCTTAGTAACTTGTAGCATCACCCCAGATGGACACATGATGGATATGGCCAGAACCCAGATAATGACTATTATCAAGGAGGCTGTGGATATAGTCAGCTTTTGCTTGAATGGGTAGACAATGCATCTGAATCTGCAAAAAGAAAATAAGGAAAAAAAGGACGGGATCAGGAAGATTCAAGTAGACATTCAACCTGTTTATAAAAATATGTTTTCCACAAATGTTGAGTGACAGCAAAGAACATTTACTTAAGAAATGACAAGTATTCAAAGGGATGTTATCCAAAACCTCTAGGTCATATGTATAGCCTAAAGCAGTGGTTATTCACCTTTTTTTGTGAAGCAACCCTTTCCTTATTATTGAGTAAACAGACAACACTTGACAAACTACATCTCCATAGTTCAATGCATATAACAATACAAATGCAGAAACACTGTTAAACTGTCAACGTTTGAGTCAAACCTAATGAGTCCTGTCAATATTGCATCAGACATCGGTTTCCTGATTTGTGTAATTTTATGTAATATTTATATTTTTTGCACAAATCCTTGATACTAAATGGAATTGTATTTGTACAAATACGGTGTTTTCATTTTCCTGGGAATACAGCTGCATTTTTCGTCAACTGTGCCCTTCTAATCTAAAAAAATACACTTTGTTCATAGAAACACAGAGTACACAGATTTGGGATATATATATATATCATATTTTTGTTTTGGGTTGTCTTTCACCTCCTAAAATGATGACTGTCTTGTGACTGTTGCTTACCACTTGTATATTTAGAATAATTGGCTGAGACATACAATATTTAAATAAATAAAAAGATCAACAAGGTGAAATCACATACATAGTCAAAATTCATTTGTATTTGCGCTAACTTTGGGGTCAGGTTTCAATAGAGAGCATTGACGTGACTGTTTCTGCTTGATTCCCCTTTTCATCGCTGCAAAGCGCAATATTTACTTTAGACTCATTTCAAAACAATTTGGGCATAATTATCCAAGCCTCTCTTATTATCGCCATTGTGATCCATGACTGCTGTATATTGGCTGTGTTGAATTGTATTAAAAGGTAAATAATATCTGCAGCAAACTGTGCAAAAGGGTGAAGTGGTGCTTTTTGAAAGAGCACAAAAGCACACCATGCTGTTTTTGGTGATGAATATCTCAGAGAACCTTTGAGATTTTTAAGGACCCTTTTTCCTTCTTTCTTTTAACTGCTTTCTATATATTTTTGGAGGAATTTGAGCTCTGATTAACCTAAAATTATATTTAAATTAGAACAGAGGTCTACTGTTCAATTTGGTATAAATGAGCAGCTCATACGGAGTGCTGTCTGTATATTTCCTTCTGAAGTGTCAGCAGTGTCACATACATCCCTGCCAGCAGCAATGTAAGTCTGAGGTTGAAAGCCACAATCAAGTGAGAGTCTGTTGACTCGGTACTCCTCTGTGAGATGTAACCGCTCTGTGTAGCTAATACGCTCTTTGCCCTTCCTTTTGAAGTCAGACCCATCTTTCCTCATTTGTGGCACTTTGAAGAGCTGAAAAGAAGCGCAGTATGACTAACTACATCCGTGAACCTATGGCCAATCTTCCTATTTTTTGTATTGCTTTGCTGAAAACCTTTTTAGGGTTTTTTCCCACAAGCCTTTTTCTGAGACATCTGACCTCTCGACCTTTACCAGATACTTACCCGATACGTTGGAAGCTATTTTTTTAGCTATACTTATAAAAAAGAATGCACTCTAATTTGGATGTGTCCCACCAAATAAAAATTGTATCTTAACAACAGACTTTCCTTTATTTTTCGTCTGAAACCAGAATTAATCATTAATTTATGATTTCCTCGTGAATTCTGTACTTAAGAACGGCATGTAGTTATTTTTAGCAAAACCGAATTGGAGAAAATATAAATAAACTTTTAGGATTATGATGTTTTCTTAGAATATAAGTCTAGATCCCTAAAGCCCCGTCCACACGGACAGTTGATCCGCTAACGTTCTCCATCGTATAGAGCAGGGATGGGCAACTGGCGGCCCGCGGGCCGCATGTGGCCACCGCCCTCACTTTGGGCGGCCCGCGAGTCAATTTACAAAAATATATTGGTTTCACAGTTGTAAACAAGCAAATCATTTGAACCAGACCCCACTTGTAATTAATAATATTCACCGCTAGAGGGCGCTCCCCCCAAATTCATGAGGCCTGCAGCCAAATGTATATTGTCTTCTGTTTACCTCGCGGCTTTCCTCCGTTAGCGGGAAAAGAAACATGAGCGCCCAAAAAAGAAAACTGAACCTAGAAAACCGTCTCTTTCAGCCAAAATGGGAAATAGATTATCTGTTTACAGAATTCAAAGGCAAACCTATGTGTTTGGTGTGTCTTGAAACTAAATCGGCAATGAAGGACTACAATTTAAGTCGCCACTACAACAGCACCCATAAAGACAAATATGAAAAGCACACAGGAGCTGCCAGAGTCGCCATCGTTGCTGACCTGAAAGGGAGAATATGCAGCAGACCTTTTTTACCAGAGCCACGACTACACAGCAATCGTCTATCACGGCGTCTTATGCCGTTTCCCTTGAGCTTGCTAAAGCTAAGAAGCCCCTGTCTGACGGCGAAATGGTGAAAAGTTGTGCAGTCCAGATGGCTAAAGCATTCGGAGATGACAACATGGCTAAAAACTTTGAAACCGTCTCTTTGTCCCGTCGGACAGTGACACGAAGAATATTTGAAATACAAAATCATGTCGAACAAAAGGTAAAACAAGTCATGCATGACTGTGCATACTTTTCCTTAGCGTTGGATGAGAGCACTGATGTGACTGATGTGAGCCAGCTTCTCATCTACACACGGGACATTAACAGTTCATTTGAAGTGCACAAGGAGTTATTGAAACTGGCTTCTTTCCATGGCACTACCAAAGGACAAGATATTTTCGCCACTGTTGAAAATGTTGTAAGTGCGCACGAAGGATTTCACAAGCTCTCAGCTGTTGTTACCGATGGTGCGCCAGCAATGCAAGGAAAGCGCACTGGATTTGCCGGCATCCTCCGCCAGAGTGGCGTTGACTGTCCAATAGTGCACTGCATCATACATCAGGTGGGTAACATTATTGTTATCTATTCTAATGGTTTTGAATGTGGGCATTCGTTGTAAAAAAAAAATCAGGCTAAATCAAATTTCGTTTTGATATTGCAGGAGGCTCTGTGTGCCAAATCAACGAACGTTAGCCATGTCATGGATTTAGTTACCAAGACTACTAATCTCATTCGAGGAGGGAACCAGTCTCTCAATCACAGGAAGTTTATAGCCTTTTTGGATTAAGTGAACGCCGCATACGGTGATTTACAGATAAGGTGGATGAGCCGTGGAAAATGCTTGGAGAGGTTTTTTGCGCTACGCGCAGAAATCCCTGTGTTCTTGGAGGACACCATCCAATGTGATACAAGTGCGTACTGCGCAAAACTCAGGAATACAGATTTTCTTCTCGACATGGCTTTCCTTGCGGACATTACCTCGCATCTTAATCACCTGAATATGCGGTTACAGGGAAGATGCCAAACCGTGTTGGATCTATATGCGCACATGAACGCATTTGTTACTAAACTGACTCTGTTTAAAGACGGATTTTCAGCCGACCGTCCTAATCTGGCGCACTTCCCGTCATGTGAAGAGATGCGCCAAAATGCCCCCGAATGTGAGAAAACATTACCCAAGTACAGAGCCGACATAGAAACACTGCAGCAGCAGTTTAAGAAGCGCTTTCAAGATTTCCACACCATGCAGCCACGCATCGAGTTATTCACTAACCCCCTCTCGGCTGCAATCATCGAGCAGCCCCCTGAGTTGCAGCTTGAAATGTGCGAACTACAGTCAGCCCCCTTTCTAGCAAAGCGCCAGGAGAGGGGAATTTCCTTTTGGAGACTGCTACCCGAGTCCCGCTTTCCACTCCTCAGGGATTTTGCGCTCTCAATGGCCAGCATGTTTGGCAGCACTTACATCTGCGAGAGCAACTTCTCTATGATGAAGCACATCAAGTCAAGGGAGAGAAACAGACTGACAGATGAGACACTGTTCCATCTCATGCAAATCGGATGTACAAATGTTGATATTGACATTCAGTCTATTGTGCAGCAGCAGGAGAGGCCACAAGTATCTCATTAAGATGTATAGCTTACTGATCCAGCTGTGGGTGAAGTTCAGAAAAATGCATATGTTCCTGGTTTTATGTATGGAATGTGAGGGAAGCATAGAAACACAATACAAAGATGAATATTCGTTGTTAAACTCAGTGTTAGTGTTTGGTACAATAAACATTTATTGCCTATATATATTTAGTTATTTTCATTAAATTAGTAGCTAAAGTTGGCTATTTAAATGTTGTGGATATAGTATCCTGCCGATGGAAGTGAATGGTCACGAAGTGGCCCTCTGGTAGTGAGGACATTTTTTTTTGGCCCTCACAATCCTCAAAGTTGCCCATCCCTGATGTATAGCTTACTGATCCAGCTGTGGGTGAAGTTCAGAAAAATGCATATGTTCCTGGTTTTATGTATGGAATGTGAGGGAAGCATAGAAACACAATACAAAGATGAATATTCGTTGTTAAACTCAGTGTTGGTGTTTGGTACAATAAACATTTATTGCCTATATATATTTAGTTATTTTCATTAAATTAGTAGCTAAAGTTGGCTATTTAAATGTTGTGGATATAGTATCCTGCCGATGGAAGTGAATGGTCACGAAGTGGCCCTCTGGTAGTGAGGAAATTTTTTTTTGGCCCTCACAATCCTCAAAGTTGCCCATCCCTGGTATAGAGTCTAGACCAGAGGCTTTCAAAGTATGGGAAGGTGAGCCTCCCCTCACTTGCTATAATGCAGAGGTATTCAATTGCATTTCAAAGAGGTCCAGTAAGAGAAAATGTCATTAAATGCTCTGTTTTTGGTGTCTACCTTTCTCTTTTTTGAGCACGCCATTTGAAATTATTCTGACTGTTTCTCTCCTCTTGTCTCATCTCTGTGTGTGTGTGTTTGAATCTATCGTGCTGACTCACTGACTGCACCGATTTGATTGGCTGAGTAGCGTCACTTCTTTAAAACATTAAACAACAACTTTTTAAAAACCTTTTTATCTTATTGTTTCTTTTTTTTTACACTCACCCAGATCTAGAAAAATATTCATGGGGTGGCAAGAGGGTGGCAGGATATTTTCAGGGTTTGCATCCCCTGGCAGAAGTATATGCTGATTTAATCGCAGCCATATCAATCAATGTTAACTTGGAAAGCCACACTATTGATATTTTAACTCAATAACATTAGGTGACATTATTGTGGCACATCAGTAAAGCCTTACATAGAGATATATAAGGTGGCAGACATAATTGAATGAATTTTAACTGAACAATAACTGAATTAGTTATTTTCACTCTTAGACCAGCAGGGGTACCAAATCTATGCAGGCTGCTGCAATAAGTACATTAATTAACTGTCTCATCGATGTTTGTCTGATATGATAATATTAACAATCGTATCGTTCCTATCAGCTGTCAATCAGTGTTATGATTCACATATTCAGTGTTATTATTAAATAAACTATATTTTTTGGAGGAGTTAATGATGAATGTTCCTCAAGATGCTTGCTCACCGTCATATATCATAATTCAAAAGAATCAAAGGAACAGTTCAGCGCCCCACAACTTCATTGCAAACAGTTACAACCTTGACTTTACATCAGAAAGAACAAACATTAAAGAAGTGAGTAACTGCATCAGTTAGGGTTAAAAAAACGTGTATTCAGCTAAAACATATACATCGCTGCAGTTCTTATCCAGAGGAAAGCCCTTCATTTGACTTTCTCAGGACTTTAAAAAAACGTTTGGGGGCAGACCCCCTCAAAGAAAAAAATATATTTACACACGTAAGGTCATCATCTTTACAGTTTTGTATGCGCATCGATTCATCCGTGAGCACAGCATCATGTTGGCATGCCTATAACAGCTGAATGCGGCAATTACAATCTTGTTTAGCAAAACGCCTCACAAACGTATTAAGATCTAAAGCTTAAGTGCGTTTTGATTCAATGCTGAGTACAGCCAAACTTGACAGTCTCTTCTCTGTCATTGTAAATACCTCATTCCTTCCATCTACTTGGGTCCGAATGCTTCTCGCTTTGCGCCATCCCGTTCAAATGAAATCGCCGCCAATCACATTTCCACGCTCACACCAGGGCCGGGGTTACAAGGCTCGCGTCTTGTGCTGCATTCACAATGTCAGATGAGCCACAACTTTTATTTCAAAACAAAGCTGCCAACTGGGGTGGCAGCTGGGGTGGCAAGGCTACCCCGGTAGATCCGCCCCTGTACTAACCCCTACTTTAGTGGGAACAATGAGTCTGCATCTTTGATGCACACAGGCGAATGATGCAGGGATGCAATGTAGACAGAAATAAACGCAGATCATCCTCTGGTTGCAGCCTTGACCGGTACTTGTTTTTGATCAAAGTAAGTATTATTCAAATGTTTTAAAAAGGGCGGTGCCGGCCGTCAGCGAACCGAGCCGGCCGTCAACGGCCCACTGACGACCGGCCTTTCTGTGATTCTTCAGAACACACAGATGGCCAGTCCGCCCCTGCCAGGACCGGTCCATGAAAATCCTAGCTTTTTTGCCAGACACTGTCTCCTCTCTCACTTTACGTAACTTCACAAAAAACCGATCCATGTTGCCGCTTGCATAAAGTTAGCTGAAGTTAAATAGCTAGATGTCACTGTTTCTCGTAATGTTTTTGCTCAGACTTTGAAGACCGCTGGTCTAGACGCTTCGTCCACACGAGGCCGAAACGGAAACGCGGATTCGGAGCCCGAATCCGATACCCTAGGTGGGTAGGTCTGAGGACGAAACGCTTGCGGCTCCGTGTGTATGCTTTCCTGAAAACGATGACGCCATAGCCCCGCCTCTCCCCACCTCTCCTGCTCACCCCCGCGTCACCCGCATTGCTGATGCGTTTTGCGAACAACAATAATGGCGGATCACAGGGTTGCGTTGGTGCTCCAGGCGCTACTGACCATGCTACAGATGTTAGTGCAAAATCTACTGCTCCTCTACCACAACCATCAGCAACAAGTGGACATGGAGAACTACATGAACTACATATTGCGAAATCCACCGCAGAGAATAAACAGAAGAGCAACCATGGCAACCATGCTCGGGGGGTCTTATTCGCTGCTTTTGGTGTATTTTGTGGCGGTAGTACAGCGCCACTTACAGGCCCGGCGTATGTACTACAGCATCTCCAGCGTTTGAGCGTTTCCGTGTGGACGGAATAGTTTTTTAAAAAACTTCTAAGGTTAGTTTTCATTTTCGTCTCCGTTTCGTCTCTGTGTGGACCGGGCCTAAATACAACATGTATTTATCTTTAAACTTCTTAGCCATTAAAAGAGCTCCTCAGGGAGGAAGACTTTAGGCTTAAGAGTTCTTAATCGGTTGGGAAATGGCAGAACACAGTATTCATTATTATTTTCTTAATACAGACTTAATAATATGCATAGATTTATATTGCCTTTGCAGCACGAAAACTTGGAATGGCCTTATTTGGAACATTCTGTCCTAAAAGTTGTCAAATGAGCAATTATCTCTCTCAATGAGCCCAATGGATGTGGAAGATAAGGGCCATTTTGGTTTCATGAACCACTGAGTGTCTTTATTGGGAATCAATTAGACCCCGCCTCCAATGTGTATCTGTTTCTATATACACATCCATGTTCGGAGGAAAGAGGACAGCAAGCTTTCAAAAAGTTGACATCAGATATTGCGTGAAGCATGGTGTAATTATAGGCAGCTGCATGCGTGCGTCTGTTCTCAGACTAGATTAGAAACTGACAGTAGACAGAACTGATGACTACCATGTTAGAGAGAAGGTTTATTGCTTGGAGCTCTCACTGTGAAAGGATCTTTTGATTTGTAGTTTAAGAACACACGCATGCAGAGACATCTGGGCTGATCAATTTCAATACATGGTGTTGATGTTAAAGATAAGAGGAAAAAGGGGATTCTGTTAGGTATGATGGTATGATAGCAATAAGCTCACATATGAATAGATGCAGTTGTTAGGATCTGGCTTTTCCGTGCATTAATACAACGGCCAATAGGGCAGACAAAATGCCCTTTATCCACTCATCCATTCAAATCTAACTCAAATGTTCTGCCTGATGGACGGTGACTTTGACCTTTTGTGTCAAAGCATTTCAAATAATTTTCCTTTCTAGAGGCACAGATCCCCTCAGGTAATTTCAATTGGTGACAGTGCTGCATGCTTAATGTTTGAGTACTGGGCGATACAAATAATACAGCTCTGCCATTTTACAGCTTGGATGCCAATATAAACACCACTGGATGTGAGAGTTTTACATTTCCCTATGCAGCCTCCTCCAATGGTTTAAAAAGTGATTAAGCAAGATTAAGAGCCAGCTGGTGTCATCTGCATGAACAGCAATTAGGCAATTCAGAACAATGGTTGAACAGAGGACAAGCACATAAAGATGAGAAGGCTGTACAAAGATCCTCATTGGGCTGTCTTTATAAGGGGATAGAAAATGAAGCAAAGGTACAAAAAAGATGATGTGGTGCTGATTTTGTTTTTAAACTCACTTAAAATATATCTTTATTTTTAAGTGAGGTTTAAACATATACAGTATGTATCTAAGGTGAGCAGGAACCTTGGGGAACATATATCCGTTTTTAAATATTCTGAACTCAAGGTTCACTAATGAAGACTTTCTTTTTAAACATTGTTCCAAAATGGGAAAGAAAATTCACAAATATGATGCCATCAAACTGTCACTTCACTTTACCAAGAATAAATGTTAGGACTCATTTTGGATTTAACACCCACAAAATTGATAAAGGCTGTTAGCTTTCCTCTCAGCCAAATCAAATTAAAAAGAAAATCTGGAGCATTCTTACATATCTTCCTATCATAAAAAAAGATAAATACAGAAAGCTCCAGAAAGGCACTTTGAATATTCTAATTGAGATTAGAATATTAGTCAGGAAAATAAATCGGGTTGTGATGCCTTTGTGAAGGTTCGTGTTCTCGGAGTGGTTGCTGCTGTATCCGTTTACTTTTGCACATAAAGCACTTGGGCAATTCAAGTTTGAAAGATGCTGGGTAGAGGAAATGTACTGTCATATTACATGTAGCAGTAAAATACGGCCACTGTACCTGTCTACAGCAATAGCAACCAGAGTGAAGACGGATGCTGACACGGAGATCCCCTGGACCATGCCGCTCATCTTGCAGACCAGGCTTCCAAAAGGCCATCCTGTTGGCAAGAACAACACGTTGCAACAAAACATCAGTGCACAAATTCAGACATTAGAGTATTTGGGAGGCTTTTGCAACAATATATAATTAAGCTGTCATAAAAAAGTCTAAAACGTGTTTAGCCTACTTTATCAGGGCTGAGATGCTGACAGTGTTTGTGGCTGACTCAAAAGTAACAGAGACTTCAAATGTGTTCAGAGCTTCACTACAGTTTTTCTCGATTGCTAACATACGTTTTTTTTTTTAATTGCTCAGTTTCTCAGAACACTAAAAACAATTCACAAAACCAAACCCCCAGTGCAAAACACCTCATTTCTCCTGCTAAATGAAGAACTGCACTCAAAACTACATAAACACTTAACAAATGCAAACTTTTGCACCAAATATAACACACTTCATTCATAATACTAGATGGTTTGACCACCCAACTACACACTGCTGAGCATAATCAAAAGCACTTTCATCTGTTATGGGCTATGCTCTGTAAATAGAGGTTTCTGCAGAGAAAGATTGCTTGAGTTTACAGAAATAAAGTAAATGAAGAAATACAAATTATTTGTTGAAAAAAAATCACATTTTATTCAAAACTAACATTGTGCAACATGCATCTCAGCACATAGTTACTATGCTTCTGATCTCTCTAGGTGTGATGGCATTGTTTGCCAAAACCCAGTTTGTAGCTGCTGCTTCCTGTGCCTCATTGAAAATCCTTAGCCTTCCACCTGCACCTCTTTGTTTCTCAGTCCTTCAGATAAACAACAAAGATATAGTGGTTGGTCAATGTCTGTGTTGCATAACAGTAAGTCTACCACAGTAAATTGTGCAGGATTGTTGTACAGTTATAGTATGCAACATGCCAACAATTCAGTTACAGCAATGAAGTAAATATGTTTTACACAACAGATATAAGCTCTGATATATCATGAATTATGCAGGGCTAAAAACTGGTAACTAACCTGATATCAAGTCTAAGTGTCCGGATTACAGAGGCAACAGTAAATCGGCTTAGATTAGGCTGAACCCTCTGAACGTCCTCTCCCTCCAGCTCTACCTCTACCTCTCATTCTTCCTCCTCTCACTCTCACCCCACCTCTTCCTCTTCCTCTTGCTCTTGCTTCCATGTTGGCTTCGGTTGTTGCTGTAAGAAAGTACTCACCTGTGGTCTTTTTATAGTGCTAACATCCTGATTGATGAGCCAACAATTATGCTATCAGGTGTCTGGTCAGGTGGAACGTGTTTCTTGATCATTGGTCCATTTGCGAGGCATTTTGGATATCAGTGTTTTAAACCTGCTAACATGTGACTTTATGTCAGATTCCTGTGTCTTACGTGGAGAAACGTGTGCAGTGGTTTGCAAAAAGTGCCATGTTGATTTGCAAATTGTGTGAAAAGCTGAAAACGTGTTTAGAGTTTTGGAGATTTGAGCCGATGTTTTGCTCTTTGAGTGTCAGTTAAAATAATTGTGCTTTATGTATAATTTTAGTGTGTTAGCAATCGAGAAAAAATGTAATACTGAGGGTTAGACATTGCTGCTCCATCTTTAATCTTTGAGTCTGTCTCTTGTGAGTCCCACAGATTTATGAAAGAGCAATACATAATTTCTGAAGTATCCCTTTTATTAGGGAAGGGGTTTGGTGGTCGACAGATGCCGAAGGATTATTGATAATGTTACTTGTAGCAGCCTGTGGAGCGAGGTTCAAAAGAGTTGCACTTTGTTGTGTTCATGTTCTATTCAGTGATAAGAACTTTAGGCAATGGTTAATTATAGCATGACCATGATGTGTTCAATGTTGTCTTGTAAAACATTTTTTATGAAAAAAAGTATGCATACGGGAAAAGAAAAAAGGGATGTGGGATGTTACAGTTTTTCTCGATTGCTAACACACAAAACTTCTACATAAAGCACAATTATTTTAACTGACACTCAAAGAGCAAAACATTGGCTCAAATCTCCAAAACTCTAAACACGTTTTCAGCTTTTCAAACAATTTGCAAATCAACATGGCACTTTCTGCAAACCAATGCACACGTTTCTCCAAGTAAGACACAGGAATCTGACATAAAGTCACGTGTTAGCAGGTTTAAAACACTGATATTCAAAATGCCTCACACATGGACCAATGATCAAGAAACACGTTCCACCTGACCAAACACCTGATAGCATAATTGTTGGCTCATCAATCAGGATGTTAGCACTATAAAAAGACCACAGGTAAGTACTTTCTTACAGCAACAATGGAAGCCAACATGGAAGCAAGAGGAAGAGGAAGAGGTGGGGTGAGAGTGAGAGGAGGAAGAATGAGAGGTAGAGGAAGAGCTGGAGGGAGAGGAAGTGGACAAAGAAGAATACTCTTTAATGAAATGAAATGTTATCAACCATGGTGTGACGATGAGAGAGGCTGGACAGAGGGTTCAGCCGATTCACTGTTGCCTCTGTAATCCGGACACTTAGACTTGAAAACAGGTTAGTTCCCAGTTTTTACTTCTGCATAATTCATGATAAATCAGTGCTTATATCTGTTGTGTGAAACCTATTTACTTCATTACTGTAACTGAATTGTTGGCATGTTGTATACTATAACTGTACAACAATCCTGCACAATTGACTATGGTACACTTACTTTTATGCAACACGCACACTGATCATTCACTATATCTTTGTTGTTTATCTGAAGGACTGAGAAACAAAGAGGTGCAGGTGGAAAGCTAAGGATTTCCAATGAGGCCCAGGAAGCAGCAGTTACAAACTTGGTTTTGGCCAACAATGCCATCACACTTATCCGAAGCATAGTAACTATGTGCTGAGATGCATGTTGCACAATGTTATATTTGAATAAAATATGATTTTTTTCAACAACTCATTTGTATTTCTTCACTTACTGTATTTCTGTAAACTCAAGCAATCTTTCTCTGCAGAAACCTCTGTGTACAGAGCATAGCCCATAACAGATGAAAGTGCTTTAGATTATGCTCAGAAGTGTGTAGTTGGGTGGTCAAACCATCTAGTATTATGAATGAAGTGTGTTATATTTGGTGCTAAAGTTTTCGCATTTGGTAAGTGTTTATGTAGTTTTGAGGGCAGTTCTTAATTTAGCAGGAGAAATTAGGTGTTTTGCACTTTGGGTGTGTGTTTTTGTGAATTGTGTTTAGTGTTCTGAGAAACTGAGCAAATAAAAATAAAATGTGTGTTAGCAATCGAGAAAAACTGTAAAGCACAGGATTTATATTTTTCTTTAAAACAAATTCTGTGTTAACAATTTGTTATCGAAACGTGGAATTTCACTGGTAGGCCTATTGCTACAAAATAATACATTTCTGGATTTCTGACATCCCTAGTCAGTAAACAGGTCATTATAATTATGTAAAGGTCTCCTTTCATGCAAAATGCAATTTTTAATGTCCTTCATACATAAATAATGTCCCCGTGGGTAAGGAGACTCACAACGTGTCAGAAAAAAAAAACCCTCTCTTTTTGTCCATACCCAAATCTCTCAAAACGGGGTACAACGGAGCTGATCCAGATTTGCGTCCGATATGACGTAATATCGGAAATATGGGCTGGCTTTACACCCACGGCCCTATCAGAAACAGTGCTATCAGAAACAATGCACAACGTGTTTTGGCCGTAATATGGTCTTTGTTTACATTAGCAAGCATCGCTAACACTCAGAGCTAACCTGTGCTGGAGAGAGTATGTGTAAAAAAAGGAACTCACCTTGTGGGAAACCCGCAATACGAAAGCATTTGAGCTCCTGTTTCAGAAATAATCCTTGATGTGGTTTGGAACATGATATGGCATTTAATCACGGCAGAATTTAGCTGTATCACGGTAAAATTCTGATCAGGCATTAGCTCTGCCTCCTCTTTTTTATTTTTTCAAGCTAAGGACCCATAATCCGTGTTTCTCTAACAGGGCTGAAATAGAGGGATATGAGGGATGTATAAAATGCATAATGCTAATCATTGCTGACCTTTCAAAGCGTGTCCAGTTAATTAGAGATGATAAATATACACAGTGTATTTATTAACACAACAAGTTCACAATTCTCCTGAAACTTTGGCTCATTATTAGTATATTTTATGACCTTCTTTTTTTTGTGGGGAACATACTGCAAATAGTCAAATGAGAAACCTTCACTTACAGCTGAGCCATAATTCTTTCCAAAAATGTCTTCTCGGGAGAAAACACTAATCTCTCTGCAACCTCCCACTAACACGATAGCGGTTACAAACAAAGCACTTGGTTGTTTTAAGTAAGTTGAATTTAAATTGTTTTAAAACCTTTCCAAAAACAATTCACCTGTACTATTTATGTACATATCAAATGTGAACTTGTTTTAATACTCACAGGTAAAAGTACATTTGTCTATTTTCTATTGCCATTTTTTGTGTGTGAAAAACAATTATCTACTAATGTTTGATTTCTTTTTCTGAACAGTTTTTCTAGCTTTAGAATTTGCAAAGCCCATGAAGATGTCTTAAGCTAGAGAAACTATAAAAAAAAATAGAACCATCATGTATATATGTATAATAGTAAAACATTGACAGAAAACAATTAATTTCACAGTGATTACTTTGATGTCCTTTCAATGAATTTAGCTAATACATTAACTATAATAAAAAGTCACATGTTTTCTATTAAGCTGCAGAATTGATGCAAGTGGGATCATGCAGGCCCATTAGCCATCATATCATAAACAGTGTCCCTTTCATGTCTTCCTTGTGATGCTTCTTTCATGGGGTTCACAAATTGCAAGAGATCACTAAGCAGTGATTCAGATCCATTAGCATTAAGCACATTAAATATCCTAATGTTGCTCAAGATAAATGCTTTCTTTGAGAAACAAAAGCAGATTTGTGGCTGTCCAGTCTGAGGTCAAGCAAGAGGCTCAGAACACTGCAGCCAGACAGACAGAGACAAAAGGCCACACATAATTGTTCTGATCTCTCATCTTCATCAACAACATAGGCCGTAAACATAGAAGGAGGAACCAATGTGTCATATCCCTGAAAGACATGACATTCAGAGAACATTAAAACCTTCTATGACATCACTTATTTTTCTATTTTGAGCCAATACGCGTCCAAACACGTCACGTTCCCGATAAACATATCACCCAGAGGATATTTAAGTCTTTCCTTTTCTTCTATTTGATGCTTGTCGTTCTAACTGGTGTGCACTTTTGAGCCGTACACTCGGCAACACTGTCCTGTCAGACTGTGATTCATAGCACAGCCCACTGAGTTCAATTGACATTGTGTGATACCAAGTCTGTGCCTTTCTGCAGACCCTGACTTGCCATCCCCTTTCTTTTTAGCAGGAATCACTTTTTCTGTTATTCCCTCTCTGCTACATTTGAGAAGTGCTTCTCTGACTGCTGTGTTTCTGGCAGGAACTCCATTTCAAGATAGCAACGTTGCTTCTTTTTTTAAAACTACATATTTTCCTTTATATCTTGATGTACTCCCTGAAGGAGACCCTTCTTTCCTTGAAACTCAGTTTGGTCGGATGATCAGCTGTAGGACAAGTTTTCAAATGCCAGTCAACTGGAATGATTAATGTTGCTTCCCCTCCCCCTCCTGTCATATCTCTACTATATGTCACATGACACACTTGGGTGAACAAATTACCTTTCAAAGGACTGCATTTAATAGCAAATCGGTACAGATCTTATTGTTACTTTTTAAATATATATACACACAAGTCTAAAGTGCACATCTTCTCACTCATTGAAAAAAACATTATGTATGAATATGCATAATGTGTTATATAACATATAATATGTTATTGCAAAAGTTTGACTACTGGACATTTTTTTTTTAAATGCGTACACGCAAACAAATTCGATTTAAGGTGGGACAAGAGGATCTTTGGCAAATGAATATGAAAACCTTTAAACTACAAATAAATAATTTTGTAAATCTTGTTATGTTGGATTAAGCGAAACATACACATTTGACCATGGAGCGGATTTATTTAAAGGTTTCTGGTTTACTCTTTGCTATTATTGTCACGTGCATTACAATAAGAAATGATTACATTCATTTTGTTGAAGATTTTGTCCAATTGCCTCCCAACAGTGAATGAACTTTGAGTTACCATCATTTGAAGTGAGCAGTGCTTACTTCTTTCCTTGATAACTGTTGGATTACCTCTTAAGTGCACTTTCATTGCATTTTTTGTAATTTGATGGAGTGTAGAGTACTAAAGTGCAACTACAATGCCCAGCATCATTTGAAACACTTTCCATTATTGTAAACAAATGTTCCCTTTTGTTTGGCAGCCAGTAACCCTTCTACTAAAATATATTCTACTCAATCATTCAAAATCAGTAAGAAGTAAGTAAGAAATGTCTCCCTGATGAAGCTTACAGTGCTTTCATGAAATCACTCTGCTTCAGTTCTCTCCAGTTCGATGCCTTTCTGATTGTGTTTGACATTTTCTGCACTGACAGGATGTGGCCTGTTATAAACTGATGACATGCTGTGGTTTGATTTGGGACATGACAAACCACAGCATTTTTCACAGCTGAGCCTTTCACAAGCACCAACTTATTCTCCTTAACATCCCCTTAACCTCTGGTTTTGGCAACTAAAATTCAAGTTGTTTGATGGAAACATTGTGTGTTTGAAGGAAAACCATGATGTTTAATGTTTTAGCATATAGCTACCATATGATATATATACCATGTATATGTATATTTAGCAGTATGTTGTTTCCTGTGTTGAAGGCACAGGATACTTGAATCCCAAGTGGATATTCATTAAAATGTTAACAGGGAGTTGAGCATTAATGCTTTCTAGACGCCTATCGCAGGCTTTCCTCCTGCATTTGCACTTTGAAACGTACCTAAACTTACACCGTAAGACAGTTAAAAAACCTTCTGGCTATCTTCATCCAGACAGCTGCCAACCTATTTGGGTCAGAATAAACAGAAACATGGCGACTGACTAAGGTTCTTCCCCAGTTGTTGCCTACAGCCAGTAAGGACAATCCAATAGAAAAAGATGCGATCGGAAAGATTTTCTTAGCTGATGCTAGTTCCACATGCAGGAATGTGAAAACTTTGTGCAAAGACAGATATTAAAAAACGTCAAAGTTCCATTTTCTTGGAAGGAATAAAAAAAAAATCCTTGTTTTTGGCTGACTTTGACAACTGTGTGCATGTCTGTCATGTTGTTCTGCATCCCACCTCATTCACTGGCCAGGAGCTGCACTTACTGTATTTTTGCTTAGGCATGCGTCATGCTACTAAAACAAATCAACACATGTCAACATTTGGTAAACAGATGTATAGCTGTGTTGATTGAAAGCTAAAATCATGATTTTGACAGAATAGAAACAACAACATTGACTTTATGTAAGTCATCTATTATGTAGATTCAATCAGCATATCAGGACAAAGATCAACAACATTTCCATGGTCGCCACATGACCAAGCCTAATGTTTCGCTGGCCTCGCTGCATCCATTTTAGATTCTGTCAGGCTAAATCTAAAAGGCACCTAACATTACAATTATAATGTTCTACAAGGGATGACCATTTACATGCTAAATAATCAACGAACTTTGTAACAATGTCAACTTTGTTCACAAAAAGGCTACATATTGAAAATAAACTTGACATATACGCCTAAAGGAAGGAGCTCTTTGGTTTTAAATGGCCCCACGACCTTCCTAGAGCAGACCACATAGGCTTTCTGTAGCACATATATTGGCTTTAAAATGGTGAAAGCTGTAGTATTTTGTACCAGCCTGTCCTCCTACAAAAGACGACCAAATAGGTCGATTGTTTAAGCAGCTTAGATTACCACCCATAGCCACGTTTTAAAGTGTAGCACCTCTAGTGGTCGTGTAAGAAACAATATGCTCCCGTTTATTCGTTTATTCACAAATAACCCTCTCTGGAAAATCCTAAATTGTAGAATAGTTTGGCCATTAAAATGCTTTTTGATTAGATTTCTAGCGAGAAGAGTATATTGTACTTTTAGTATCCACGTCCAGTGGATGTGTAGGATCTATAGTTTGATAGATATTACGAAGATGATTTGAGGTCTCGTCAGGATAACGTGTATGCAGCTTCCATGTAAAGTTAGCAGGGGTGAAAACAGTTTTTCGAGTCTCTAAGTTTTCATAATAAAACCGGATATATTCCCCTCACTGTCAAATCATCACAGTGATATCTGCATTACTCATCCACTAAAAAACATCAGTTTATTCTTGTTAATGACATAATATTGATTGGTTTAAATTGTGTACAATGCTTTTGCGTTTTTAACCTTCGATTCAGAGAAACAAATAGTTTTTTAGGAGTTTAGACACTACAGTTTCCGAAGACAATACACTACCCAGAATCCCCAGCTGTTGTTTGGGACTACAACATCCGCCTTGCTTTACAAACCCCGTGATTAGTCATCAAGCCCTGTGATTGAATGTTGGAGTGGCAGTGCGACAAGGTTACGCTGAGCGTCAACAGCTCTTTGAAATGGAATGGACCACGGCAGACTTTCCAAAACTGGAATTGGACGGGTCTACAGAACTATACATGCTGGCTATTGTGTGTTACGCAACATTATATGGCACGTCTCTTTATAAGACGTTTTCGTATTTCCCACAATTAGAAGTTGCCAGTATTAAACTGTGTACACCCTGGAGGTTTAGGGGATATGAAACACAGTGGTGTTATCAAATTTAAAACATACAGTATAATTAATAAATGGGTGAATTAAGAAGGGTTAGGGTTAGGGTCAGAAGGGCTTTATTTAACAGCTAGTCTTATGTCTGTGAACCCTCCTGTTGTTAATTGATAAACCTGAAACATGCACTTGTCAAGGTTCATAGGCAAATGTTACAAATATGGCAGTAGCCATTAATCATCTTAAGATAAGATAAGATATACTTTATTGATCCCAAGTTGGGAAATGTTTTTGTTACAGCAGCATACTACTTTGTTCTACTCCACTACAATTCAGAGGTTAACCTGGTATTTTTACTCAATTACATTTATTTTAGTGACTTTGCAGATTCTGATTAATGATGTGAAATATAAACAACCCTTAAATCAGACTTTAGTTACACCTGAGTCAAATTCAGGGAAGGTGATTGTCAAGTGCCAAAATAAACTATGCAATATATTGGAGGTTAAGTACTTTGTCAGACTTCATATTTATCTGTGGATAACCCCGAAGTTTTTTTCTTATTCAAAAGAAGACCTTAACTTAAAGTATTCTTTGATGTTTGAATAAAGCCTTATTAATTTGTCTGTTTTGCACATCCTCCTGTTAATATCTGTGGACGTCCTGCACTTAACTGTTTTATTGTAGAGATCACTACAGTATCTTCTTGATATTTTTAATTTTGTATGTAGGCTACTCTTAATCAGTGTTGGGCAAGTTACTTTTAAAAAGTAACTAGTAATAGTTATAGTTACTGCTCTCCAAAAAGTAGCTAGTTACTTTATTAGTTACTAAATTATAAAAGTAACTAGTAATAGTTACTTTACTTTAAAAATAATAACAATACAAATACAAGTTGTTGTGTTGTTCTGTGGCACAGTAAAAGACAACTCCCCACATATACATTAGTTAGGTGCTTCAGGAGATTGGCATTGCTGTTATTCGATGTGGACAATGCTTTCTGTCCTGGGAAACAGTTTATATTTTACCGTAATATTTTCGGGTCCTTTATCCCCACAAAATTGAAAATAGTGGTTATATTTCCAAGTTGCAAATGCGCTGCTGCTCTCGCCGATACTTGCATCTGCCATTGTGTTTGTGTGTGCTGGTGGTGAGCTTTGCCGTGTGTGTGTGTGTGTGTGTGTGTGTGTGTGTGTGTGTGTGTGTGTGTGTGTGTGTGTGTGTGTGTGTGTGTGTGTGTGTGTGTGTGTGTGTGCGTGTGTGTGCGTGTGTGTGTGTGTGTGTGTGTGTGTGTGTGGGTGTGTGTGTGTGTGTGTGTGTGTGTTAGCATTAGCTAGTGTTCGTGTGTGTGTATTTTCCCCATAAGGCAAGACCCGCCCAACTTTGTCTCTGATTGGCTTACCCTGAAATGTTACCCCGCGTTAACCAATCATCACTCCTCTCTGGTTACTTTCAATTTTCCATGGTGCTGTGAGAGGACATTGCTGTATTCGCCTGTAAGTTACATCCGCAGGGAGCTTCGGTTCAGTTGGATCACATAATGTATGTTGGATCACATAATGTAACGCAGTAACGCACCCATTTAAATCACAGTAACTATAACGGTTAGTCCCAACACTGCTCTTAATATTTAAATGTTTTCATCAAATAAAACGTATTCAACAACAAAATTCAATAACGTGCTTTAACCACTAGGCGGTGCGGGTTAAAAAAAAGAGTGGTGTATTTAATAAAACATAATAATATCAAACACAATATGACTATTAACTTTATTGTGAAATTAAAACAGAACGGTAAAGAAAAATACAGTTTCAGTCTCTCGATTTGAAGCTTATGCATTGTACCATGAATGTGTAACAGTCAACTGCATGAGGAGTTGGAAAGGTAGTAAATAATATCTTTAAAAACTACAAAAAAATCTCTTTCTATCAGCTGTGTACCGTTATGGTGTAAATATAACTACCAATTGGATCAAATATAAAAGTCAGCCGAATTAGTGTTGATACTGTGAGGAGACGTATTGTGTAAAAAGAAATGGAAGATGTTGTTTAATTGCTAATATATTTATGATGCACGTCACGTATTCAGTTTTGGCTGCATTTCTTACAGTTTGTCAAAAGGTCTTCTGATCAGGGCTCTATAAATAAATATCTACGGCAGATATGTAATATTTAATGCAGCCGAACCGTGTATTACAATGCCGTTATGTGATGACTTCCAAGGAGAAAAGCAAGAACACTCAGAATAAAGTATTATTTTATTTAAAAAAAATGTTTTTCCGAATTCATATCGGATAAACACCATATTCCGACATGCAATGTTTTAGCCTATCAAAACCTCTCTCAGAATTGAAAGAGAAAAACCTATGGGAAAAACACAAAAGCAAGGATCAAGTGATGTTTTTTAGTTGATGAGTACTGCAGATATCACTGTTAAATCATTTGATCATTGGTTTTATTATGAAAATGTCGAGACCGGAGATATTGTTTTCAACCCGTAACTTTACATGGAGGCTGCCGCATACCTCAAATCATCTTCGTAATATCTATCAAACTATAGATCCTACATATCGACTGGACGTGGATTCTAAAAGTACAATATACACTT